>NC_142382.1:2340000-2640000 GCF_059441005.1 Hippichthys cyanospilos
GTCGGTCAGCTCCAGGAAGTAGAGCGACACCAAAGACGACAGCACGATGGGGAGCTGCGCCGCGCAGGGAAAGGCAGAACATTTTCAGAAATGCCGGCGGGTAAAAACTTTTTACAGCTCGTGGACGTACCTCCACAAAGTAAAAACACGGCAGAAGCGTCATGCTGTCTTTGGGGGGTTTCTTCTTGGTTCGGTTTTTGGGGGACGCCATCTTGGGGTGGGACCACTCGCAAGCTGCAGAGGACACGGTTAGTTGTTCCTTAAGTTATGGCTAAGTGGTCGAATTTTTAAAAAGTCATGAAGAAGGCGTGGTTGCCGCATGGTGAATGGTGCGGCTTCAGTAAACGAGACGCTTCGCTTTTCACTTTATTGTCTTACATTTACCCCTTTCCTAATTACTACATGAATACACTGTTCTGGCATTACCAAAAAAAATGTCTGCTTCCCTCTGACACCATATACCAGTGCTTCTTAATTATATATTGCCAAGCCCCGCCCCCACCAGGAAAGAGAACATTTTTCGCACCCCCTGCACTCCACGCACTGACTGTAAAAAAAATTGAGTACCCTGCTTAATACTACCAAAAGAAAGAAGCAATATAATCAACTTTCAACAACTCTATTTTTTACAGCGTGTATACAGGTCACAACTTCGTCGAAAGCAAAAAAAAAAAAAGTGCATCAAAGTGCTTGAAAAAAATTGCAATTTCACTGCACATTAGAAATATGACTATAAATTAGATTATAAGTGGACCTAAACCTGTATTTATTTTTAACATTAACAAAAGAAGAAAGCAATATAAATCAACTTTCAACAACTCTTAAATATTTTTTGCAGCGTTTATTAGATAAATACACCAAAGGCATCAAAGTGCCTGAAAAAAAAAGACAATTTTTACTTTACCGCAATGACATTTTCACCGACTGTTGGTTATTTTTTACAGCGTTTATATGGGTTACAGCTTAGTCTAAAATTGAAAAAAAATAATAAACGCCTAGAAAAAAAAAGTTGAAAATTCGTATTTAACTGCATTTATACTTTATTTATAAAACTATATTTATAAAACTATTATTAATTTATTAAAACTACTATTTATTTATAAAACTAAGCCTTTTCCCCGGGGTCATCCGCCCCCCCCCCCCCCCTCCCCGTTATCATCTCGTGCCCACTATTTCAGAAGCACTGCCCTACACCAAATAATTATTTCCTTCATGGTACTTTATTAAAAAAAAAACTGCAAATGTCCATCCTTCCTTCCCTCCATCCACTAAGCAACATATCAGCGAGAAAAGGACGGCGGCATGGATGGATGGTCTCCAGTGTGGCGGAAAAGCTGCTTAGTAGGAGCCGAGCCCCCCTCCCCAGTCCTCCTCATCTCAGTGACCCGCTCCACTCACATATACTTCAACCCGGCCCCCTTTAAATCACACCACACACACACACACGTTTGTACGACTGTAATTGCGAGGACATCCATCGACAAAATGCATTTCTGAGCCCTAACCATCGGAATTTAGTGCCTAATCTTATTCTCACCAATTCAAACAAGCAAGTCATGACCCTCCAAAATAACAAGTGAGGACCAGCCTGAATGTCCTGACTTGATGTCAATAGAAAACTCCAATCGGTTCCCACAAGTAGAGCCATACAGGAACACAAACATACACATACACTTTTTCTGTCCTAATGGGGACTTTGTATTGGCAATGCATTTTCTAGCCCCTGTAAATATTGCCTGACCCTAATCTCAACCAAAATCAATTTTTCACACCTATACTCTAAAAGCAAGCCTTGATCCTGAAAAACAGGCCTGAACATGTGGGCTCCACCAAAAAAACTTAAAACCCGGAAGCAAAAATCAATGGCACAAAAACACAGGCATGAAGTTCTTCCGTCACAGAGGGGACGTTGTATTGACGATGCATTTTCTAGCCCCGAACACAAACATAAAAAATCACTAACCCTAATCTCCATTTCACACTTATGTATACTAAAAGCAAGTCTTGACCCTCAAAAAGAGGTCCAAACATGTGGGCTCCACCAAAAGAGCCCTCACAAGTACAAGACGTCCCCATAAAGACCCTAAAACCCGAGTCGGTCCCCACCACACAGCAAAAACACACACACGCTCACACACACAAAATGTGCCTCTCTGAGCTGTGCGTCTTGTTTATCTCCAAAAAACAGCATTTGTTTTCTCTGAGGCTCTTTGCAGGAACGTGACACCAAAATGTCGGTGGGACGTGCGCGCTTCCTACAAGATTTCAACCTTGCGTGCTTGCGTGTGGGGGACAGAATCACAGTTTGTCCACTACGCCAGACTGGACCAAAGACCACCAGCGTGAATGGAGGCGGGATTCTTTTATAGAATGTCACTGGAGGAACAGCATGCAAAAAAAAAAAAAAAAAAAAGTCCGCCGAGCTGCATCACAGTACCACACCGGCATGGAAACAGGAGCTCAGAACATTCGCTACAGAAGTCTTTTCATAATGTGATTTTTTTCGTAAGTAGAGGCGCTTTCTACATGTAAATAACCTAATTCGTTCCAAACCCCCCAAAAACACTTGCCTTGAGGTGGCACTAGTGTATTGGTGATGCCTGCAAAGAACTTTGTTTAGGTCGTATTATTTGTACATTTTTATTTTACATTTCCGGTAATCTAGGAATCATTTACAAGTCCACAGGAGCAATAAGATTTATTTGGGGATACTTTTGAGCATATAAGTTTAGCTTAGGGTCAAACAAAGTACTTCCTGTGTGTTTTGTTGTCTAGCTTTCTTGCTAACGCCAGATGCTAACATGGGTTTTGAGTCTCGTTTGAGCGAGGGCTGGTGTACCGTGTCAATATTTTCGCCTCTCGTGTACCGAACTTTACTTTGTAACAAGAGACGATATTTTTCCGAAGACGCGTTTCGTAACCTGAATTTTTCGTGACGAGACATTCGTAAGTAGAGGTACCACCGTATATTTTCTGAAAGTGTTTGTCCAGTAACATAAACTACCCTGAAAAGCGATTTTCACGTCTTTTCGATTTTTTAAAAAATAATTTTATAAATCTTCCCGAGACCCATTTTACTTTATTCATTTATGTCCACTTTTGTGTCCATTTGCGTCCATTGAAGGATAACTAATGAAAGGCATCATGTACGTTTATAATGAAATCATTTGTGTTTTTTAACATACTAGATGAGACCAGCAGAAATATCGTAACTTCCAAAGAGTCATTTTGACCCGCCACATAACCTGGAGAGTTCTGCAGTATTTTTTCCAATCCTTTGATATTTAAATCAAAGCAATGAAACAATACACCAGGAGCTGAAATTTCACCCAGACGGCGACAACGTGTCAAAGTTCAAAATGGCACAACCACTTAGTCATCACAAGACCCGGAGTGTGCTAAGAATGATGTGGAAGAAAATGACCCGAAAATGGTCAAAATATTACATATGTGCTAAAAAGGCATAGTGAGTAATCGACAATGATACGAGGCTCATCGAAGGCGTCGCGCAAGTTGCCAATGAGATCATCAATGATGCAAATGCGCACACATGCTCAGACGCTCACCTCGATCCCGGGGGCTCCGTGAATTCACCGAGTCCCGTCGCCCCCTTCCCCCCCGCCGCGATCTGGCGTGCTGCTCCAGCTTGCCGGCTGTCTGCCCGTCCGTCCCTTTAATCCAGATCCATACCGGCTACAAAAAAAGCCAAATCCCACTAGAGGCGGGCGCCCGATCGGGATGAATGACGTCCGGGATGCGAGGATGGCGTCAAAGGATGCCGACGGCCCGAAAGTCCCTCACAATGTGCTCCGATTGTGGAGTGGAATCTTCACGTGCTTCCGACGTTGCTGGATGGGGAGAGGGTGTCCGGATCCTCCCCTCTTTCTCTGATTATCCTCCAGCGGTATTCCTGATATTCCCGAGAATCCCAAATCACAAGATGAGGGGGGGGGGGGCAAATAAAAAATCCCAAGCAGGGAATTTTAGCTTCGCTTTTTTCCAGGCGAGCGCCCCGGTGTCAGTTTTATTCGGGTACGCAGTCACAAAGGCAGGCACGAGATGTGGGGGGTGCAAGGGGGAGGAGAGAGTGGTGCGCTGATGGTGGGGGGAGGAGACAGTCTGCTCCACACTTCTTCTTCTTCTTCTTCCATGAGACAAAAGGGGGGATAGACGGAGGGAGGCGTGCGCGTGCACAAGCGTGGGACAGAGAGGAAGAGGAGGAGGAAGAGCGGCTCCGGGCAACGGCGCGCGTGTGTTTGCGGGCGCCTTTGTCCACACCTGAAGGGCGTGGCCACGTGCGCCGCCGGGGAACACGTGGGGGCACTTCCTGCGAGAGTCATCGGGATGCATAGCCCGGCGTGGTTTTTCATTGTTGGTCAAGTTTGACGTTTAATACAGAGCAGTATATCAATTAATTTAATTGCTCATTTCTATTAGAGCGGGAGGGGGAGAGAGGGGGGAGAGAGGGAGGGAAAGTGAGAAAGAGAGAGTGAGATAGCGAAATAAAGAGGGAACAGAGAGAGGAGAGTAGAGTAAGAGAGAGGGGGGCGGGGCAGAGAGGGAACGAGAGAGGAGGGGCAAAGGGGGAGATAGAACGAAAGAGACAGAGAGAGGGGGTAAAAGAGAGAGGGAGAATGTGAGAGAGGGAAAAGAGGGGGGAGTAGAGCAGGGGAGAGAGAGAGAGTGAGAGAAAGGGGAAAAGGGGGAGATAGAAAATGACAGAGAGAGGGCAAGAGAAAAGGAGAATGTGAGAGAGGGAAAAGAGGGGGGAGTAGAGCAGGTGAGAGAGCGAGAGAGAGAGATTGAAAGGGGAAAGGGGGAGATAGAAAAGGACAAAGAGAGAGGGCAAGAGAAAAGGCGAATGTGAGAGAGGGAAAAGAGGGGTGAGTAGAGCAGGGGAGAGAGAGAGCAAGAGAGAGAGAGAAAGAAAGGGGAAAAGGGGGAGATAGAAAAAGACAGAGAGAGAGGGCAAGAGAAAAGGAGAATGTGAGAGAGGGAAAAGAGGGGGGAGTAGAGCAGGCGAGAGAGAGAGGGAGAGAGAGAGAGAAAGAAAGGGGAAAGGGGGAGATAGAAAAAGACAGAGAGAGAGGGCAAGAGAAAAGGAGAATGTGAGAGAGGGAAAAGAGGGGGGAGTAGAGCAGGGGAGAGAGAGAGAGAGAAGGGGGCAAAGGGGGAGATAGAAAGTGACAGAGAGAGGGGGTAAGAGAAAAGGAGAGTGTGAGAGAGGGAAGTAACGTGAGAAAAGAGAGGGGAGAGTAGAGTCAGGGAAAGAGAGACCGAGAGAGGAGGAGGCGAGAGGAGGGAGAAAGAGAGGGGATGAGAGAAAGCAAAGGGTGAGAGAAAAAGAGAGAGTGGAAGGGGGGACACACAGAGGAGGACTGAAAGAGAGGCGGGGCAAGAGAGGGAGGAAGAGATGAAAAGAGTGAGAGAGGAAAGTAAAGAGGGAAAAAGAGAATGGTGACATCACTTGTTGCTAGGCAGAAGTATCTGGCTAATGGCAAAATTGTGTTTTTTTTTCTTTTTCTCTGACTGTACACATTTTTGTCAATTACTTACTTTAACTCATTTGATAACAGTTCATTTTCATGTACAATTAATACCATAAAAACGCATCACAGCTACGGCAAGGACCAATCACGGTTTGTTAGTCCGCTGTCATCTGCATGCCGGGATGTGATTGGTTGCTACCTGAGCCCAGTAACGTCATTTTCAACCGATGGCAATTGGCAAAACATGTTTGGATGCTATTGGTTGCACATGTAAATAACAAATTTATCAAACGCTAAAAATAATACGCTTTTTACTCCTGAAAATGGCGACATCGGTATACTTACATCACTCGTTGCTAGGCAGCTTTTGGGTATTGTCCAATTGTCCAGTAACAATAAAGATTTGTGAAAACATCCCAAGGGAATGAAAGCCAAAAAATCAATTTGAACATTTTACAATTGTGTAGCTGCTATAAAATATAAACCCAAACTACCACCCAGTCTTTATAAATATTAATAAAAAAAAATGCTTCTAAAACATCCACATGGTCGCTCCCCTGTGCATTAGTGTTACAACTGGAGTGTGTGTGACACATTCCCACACACACACACACTTCCAGACGGGATGCTAATATACGCACATTCCCAAGTGCTTCAACACCCCCCCCCCCCCCCACTCAAAAAGCACCCCCACTATGAATAAGGGCGCCGCCACATTTATACTGTGTGTGGTTGCCAGGGAGTTTCTCTGGGAATGGGAGGAGGGTGGGGGTGTCCCTGGGTAACCCCCCCAGCCCCCTCCCTGGAAAATTACACACACCACATCAAATAAGCGGCCATGCTTGGTCACAGCTGGTCAGAGCTAATAAACTCATCACTCCTGTTTACCGAGCAGACAAAGCGCATTAGAGAGGTGCACGTGCACCCAGATGTCAATCAAAAGTGAATTGAAAAAAAAAGATGGCGTACCTCGTTGTCAGATTTCTTTTCCGCTGAGCCCATTGGAAGAGTAATTGCTTTGCTTCCTTGCGGATGTGGATGCGTGGTCGGGGATGGCTTTTTGGCTTCGCCGGGGGATTCATAATTTTGATTAAAATTATCCGCCGCTGCGGCTCACATGTGATCCAGTAACCCTGCCGAAGCGTTCATGTTATTAGCAAGTAACTCAAAAAAAAAAAAAAATGGAGAAACCCTCCTGAGAACCATCCTATTCATTTGTGTCCACTTTGTCTCAGCAAAACAGCAAAGATAGTCGCATACAACCCAAAACTCCACCCGAAAGGCCAGGATGTCCATTACTGAGGACGCTAGGACAAAGTAGGGTAGCTCCAATGAGTCAAAAACAAATTTGAACTACATTGGACACAAATTAATTGACTGGATCACAGGATGTCCTTTACTGAGGACACCAGGACCAAATAGGGACGCTCCAATTAATGAAAAAAACAAATGCCAATTACAATAGTCGCAAATTTAATAGGCTGGATGCCAGGGTGTCCACTGCTGAGGACACCAGGACTGAATAGGGAAGCGCCAATGAATCAAAGACAAATTTCAACTAAAGTGGAGACAAATTAAAAGACTGGATACAGAATGTCCTTTACTGAGGACACTAGGACTAAACAGGGGAGCTCCAATGGAAAAAAACAACACATTTCAACTGCAGTGAAGACAAATTAAAAGGCTGGTTACAAAATGTCCTTTACTGAGGACAGTAGGACAAAGTAGGGTAGCTCCAATGAGTCAAAAACAAATTTGAACTACATTGGACACAAATAAACAGACTGGATCACAGGATGTCCTTCACTGAGGACACTAGGACTAAACAGGGTAACTCCAATGAATCAAAAACAAATTTGAACTACATTGGACACAAATGAATAGGCTGGATCACAGGATGTCCTTCACTGAGGACACCAGGACTAAATAGGGTAGCTCCAATGAATCAAAAACAAATTTGAACTACATTGGACACAAATAAACAGACTGGATCACAGGATGTCCTTCACTGAGGACACTAGGACTAAACAGGGTAACTCCAATGAATCAAAAACAAATTTGAACTACATTGGACACAAATGAATAGGCTGGATCACAGGATGTCCTTCACTGAGGACACCAGGACTAAATAGGGTAGCTCCAATGAATCAAAAACAAATTTGAACTACATTGGACACAAATAAACAGACTGGATCACAGGATGTCCTTCACTGAGGACACTAGGACTAAACAGGGTAACTCCAATGAATCAAAAACAAATTTGAACTACATTGGACACAAATACATAGACTGGATCACAGGATGTCCTTCACTGAGGACACTAGGACTAAATAGGGTAGCTCCAATGAGTCATATAAACAAATTTCAACCGCACTTGTCTTAGTCACGTAAACACTGTGATTTCCTAGCATCACCCGAACATTTCACGGTTAGCGTAAGAATCACTCGTCTGTTTATGAGCTGCGTTATGACAGATTGTTTTGATATCGATTCCCTCTTTTATGAAGCCACCTCGAACACTTGCAACTGATTGCGGATGACGACAAGCACGGAACAGCAGGGACGCGGGGTTATGACTGATCAGCGAATAATAATCTCCACTTGGGGCACTAAATCACACGCATGCAGTCTTTCTCTAGGTAAGAAAATGCAGGGTACTTGGGCGACACCCTATGGCGAAAAGCTGCCATTACAACCTCCTGATACCCTTCAGAATTTGTTTGTTTCCAAAAACAAACCTTAAAAATACATACCTTGAACTGCGAGCTCAAACTTTCATCCACAACATCGTTTTGTGTGACCATTCTTCAACTTTTACAATTTTCACAATCTAATAGATCTCAATCAAAAGGTCTCAATGATGCCAATGTGCTGTAGAAAATGTACTCAGCCGACAAAAAACAAATAGTCCAAAAGACACTTCAAATTTGCTTCTGCACTCGTATTTGGAGTTTCTTGATTTATGGCCCCCCAACACAACATGTCCCCAAAGATGTAACATGAAGTAAAAACAAAAAAAAAATACTCACCAAATGATGAACACCTGACAACAAACATAGTCCAATAAATTCACATCAAATTGACCCCTGGAACCATATTACAGACCCTATGATTTATGGTCCCCACTCCAACAATATGTCCAAATGATGCGACGTGAAAAATATAAAATGTATCGATGACTACCCGAGAAAAACAGATAGAGGCTTCAAATTAGCTTCTGCGCTCATATTTGGAGCCCCGTGATTTATGGCCCCCCACGACACAATGGGTCCCCAGTGATGTAACAAAGTTTAAAAAAAGTACTCACCCAGCGATGAACACCTGACAACACAGAAGGTCTAACAGATTGACATCAAATTCAACCCTGCATCCGAATTACTGACCCCATGATTTATAGCCCCCACATCATAATAGGGCCCCAATGATGTAACATGAAGATAAAAAAAAAAAGTACTCACCCAGCGATGAACACCTGACAACAAAGAAAATCTAATAGATTGACATCAAATTCACCCCTGCGCTCATATTACGGACCCCATGATTTATGGTCCCCAAATCATAATAGGGCCCCAATGATGTAACATGAAGATTAAAAAAAAAAAAAGTACTCACCAAGTGATGAACACCTGACAACATAGACATTCGAATAGATTGTCAAAATCACCCCCTGCACCCATATTATGGACCCCATGATTTATGGTCCCCAAATCATAATAGGGCCCCAATGATGTAACAAGAAGATAAAAAAAAAAGTACTCACCAAGTGATGAACACCTGACAACATAGACATTCGAATAGATTGTCAAAATCACCCCCTGCACCCATATTACGGACCCCATGATTTATGGTCCCCACACCACAATTGGCCCCAATGATATGACGTTAAAATATATCAACATTTACTCACCAAGTGATGAATATCTCACAACACAGATAGTCTGACAGACAGAGACATATTTATATTCTTCACTCATGATATTGGTCACTTGATTTATGACCCCCACGCCACTTTCCGTCTCCATGATGACTGTGTGAAGTAACTTTGGTCCCCACATAGTCACGAATACCAGAACACACACTTAAAACACCTCATTGACTATCTTTTTCATTTTGTTTGTTACCAGATTTGTGGTCCCTGTGTCACAATGACATGAATCTGCAAAAATTTGTCTTTTTTAGAAAAAAAAAAAATACACACTTAATATACATGGCACGCCGCATCATGGGGACATAATTTAGCATCGCATAGATGTCGCTAATACAAGGCTTAAAAGTGACATCATGCACGTTTGGTATGTGTATAAATGTTTATTTCAAAACATGGAATGATCCATATCATAAAATCTCCATAAATGCGGTTACAATTTCTTTATAACTGGATGAATGAAAAGGATTTTGCGTCAACATTTGAGTAGGGCGTTTCTCTTGTTGAACGAAAAATATGTTCTCATCTTTGTCATTTACGAGCTTCACTCTTTTGTTTTGTTTTTTTTTTTCCCAACGTTTAAAATCCTTCGAGTGATCCAAACACGGTAGTAGTGGTACTGCAGTGGTATTGCACATGATTGGCTGGAAAATGGACGAAAGTGCTGGAAGGAATCCACAAGGCCTTCAACGTCTCATTCTTTTTTTTTTTTTTTTCTACACATGAAAAATAGATTGCTTCACAAATCTCTTCGGTTACGTTTGCAAGACGGCCATAGCTGCGGGAAGAGGGGAAAGCGCGCCCTCAAGTGGCCGGACATAGAATTGCTCACTAGTGTCAAAATTCAATGTTCTCTGAGAGGAAATAAATGCGGGCATATTTAATGAATAAATATATAAAAATATCCACCACTGTAATTAATTTTATAATTTGTGAATTTAGTCCAAAATTTCTAGCTTATTTACATGGTTAAAGGTTCAACATGATAAACAGTAATTATACATTTTTATCATTATTTTATGGGATTTTTATAAGGGCATTGTTTTTGAGCCCATTTAAATTTATTTGACAACCGGAAACAATTATATTGAGGATTTAAAATCATTTTAAATGTATTAAAAAAAAATATCGGCCAGAATGAGTAGGAGGAAAAAAAACAAATATAGGCTAAATTAATAAGTTAAAATAATAACCAGCAGGAAATTAAAAAAGTTGGACTGTGGGCACTTGATTTATTCTACTATATTCTAATTTGCGAAAAGAAAAAGATGGATGATGAACACCAATTTAGTGCAAAATAAAATATTTGTTAACCCTTTTATATGAAAATGATTCCAAAAATTCGAATTTCGGGAAGAAAAATAAGATTGCACCGTTGAATTGTTAGAAGTTGAACTAAAAAAAAAACCTAACAGGTCATAAATTAAGTTGGGCAAAATAAAATGCAAATGTTCAATAGTAGTCACTAAATAGCTTTACAAAGAACTTTTTTGCTCCTCTAGATGGCACTCCTGAGTTAGATGCAGTTTGATATGTTTCCTTTGCATTCGCCTTTAAGTTTTAACTAAGCAAGAGCGCCATCTAGAGGACTGCAAAACAATGACAAGAAGTCTTCATTTTCTAATCACATCCAAATAGCCTTAGCATTTCTTTGCTAGCCACATTAGCTTGAAATGTGCCCTAGCTGCTGTGCTTCTCAAAGCCAATAAAAATGGGGGTGTATTATCATAATAATTTTCACTAAAATGTAGAAATGATTCCGCACTTTTCTGTAACAACGAATTCTTCCCGTCTTCCCGCAGCTACGCTCTCATTCGTTCCCCGGGAGAGGCCACCGCCAATCAAATCCCGCCCCCTGCGTCCGACCGGCCGGCTCCGGTCCGCTCCAAAGTGCCGAGGACGCGCGACAGGCCGGCCTTCTGCCGGTCCAGGCTCAGAGTGTTCCGAGCCGAGTGGGCGGCGCCGCTCTGGCCCGGCCGACTTCGGTCCAAACTGGCGGAGGAAGCGGCGCGAGACTGGCCGCCGGCCCGCTCCTCCGTCGGGGGCGGAACCGCGCGAAGCTGCGGGGCTCGCCCTCGGTCCAGGCCGTCGATGGCGTTCGGGGCCCCGCCCCTCCCGAGGGACAGGTTCCCGGGAACGGCCCGGTTGTTGAGCGTCTGTCCGCTTCTGTCGAGCTGAGCGGCGCTGCTCTTGTCCGTGCTGATGGTCTGGACCCGCAGCCGGTCCAGACTGGTGTCCCGTCGCGCCGCCCCGCTGCGCTCCCTCTCCAGGCTGGTCTGGATCTCCGCCCTCCTTGCCAGGGCCTCCCTCAGCTGGTTCCGGAAGATCTCGATCTTTTCCTGGAGTTCCTGGAGCTCCCCCTCCCACAGGCCGGTCTGGCCGCCCCGCCCCCCCAAAGGCGAGAGCACCAAACCCGAGGACGCCAGAGCGGAGACGGGACCCCCGTTGGCCTGGAGGCTCAAATTCCCCAATCCGGGGAGCCCCAATCCGCCGAGGCCCAGCCCGGGCCGACCCACCATGCCGGGGCGCCCCCGCACCGAGGCGGTGTGGGTGCGCAGCCGGTAGCTGTGGAGCGTGTCCAGGTCGAAGTGCACCCGTTTCTCCTTGGGCTCGTGGGACGGCGACGAGGAGCTGCCGCTGTCCGCCGCCGAGCCGGAAGCCGGGAGGGATTTGGGGGGGGACGGCGGGGGAGGCTGCTGGTGTTGCTTCCTGTGCAGGCTGCAGTTCTCCGAGATGCAAGAGGAGGTGCTGAGGGGCGACCGGAGGAATCCGTGTTAGACGCACCCGAATTACAATGGCCTTGCATATTCAGATTTTTCTTTGGGGGGGGGGCATGCTCCGTCATTTGTAGTGGCACCTCCAGACCAGAGGGGGTGCTATTCAAATCTTGGGACGGCACATCAAAATAAAAGCCATGATTTCAAGAAATAATTATACTTTTTTTACACTTAATTTATTTTATTTTTATATTAAATAAAATGTTATATATATATATATATAATTTTCCTCACAAAGCCATTTATCTTACTTTTGTTCTAGACCCGTCAACTCTTTGCCTTCGTCCTCATACGCCGTGTGGAGAGCTCGGTGAATCTTCTGGGAAATGACAAAAACAACACGAAAACACGGTATTAAAGCTCGTCTGACCTTGAGGAGACGACTGATTCATTGATTCATCGCGACTGCTGTGCTACGCCCATACACAATGACCGAAATCTCAAAATCTTTTCCGCATTCATTTGGCGAGCATACGTGCTTAAAATGTGGTAATAGTTAGAATTTCAAGGACATGTTGGTCTTGTCTAAAAATAACCTTTTCAAACCAAAATGGCCGACTTCCTGTGCCTGAGATTTTCTTTTGTGGGCGAAACCAGTAAAAGTATTCAATCCTATCCAAACTATATATTTTACGCATATTATTTACATCTAAATCTTCAATTAACACAATGACAAAAAATGGACAGTATAATATCAGTGACAAAACTTTCGCTAAATTAGCATCGGAATAGAAATTTGGAGAGACGGCAAACAAAAGGCCGCTGATCACTTCATCGGCTCCGAGTTGAATTTCTGAATGGCGGCGCGCCGTTATTCCCGTCACGTAGCCTCAAACGTGACGGCTCATAAAGCCCGCTTTACATTTTAATCAAATTACCCGCCGCGATAATTCCAGCTTGAAGGCGCGAAGCTGTGACGTATCTTTTCAAACCTTTCCCCCCATCTTGCGCGCTGGAGATGATTATGGGATGGATGCTGCAGGCTGCCCTGAGGGGTTGCCCTTTTTTGAGGGGGCGGGACTACGAAAGCAGGAAAAAAAAAAAAAGCCTTGATGTTCTCGTCGCTGCTGAATTTCTAATGATAACTCAAAGCTAGCTTCTCATTACGAGCTTCTTTTTGTTTGTGTCGCGCGCCATCAGCGTGGATCACTTTGTCAATAAATGCCAGAAAGGGCCGCATTGAAAGCTTGGACTTAAGTAAATAAAGGAGCGCCATATTAGGTCATCGTCCACGATATAACTGGAGCGGACATAAGAGCGCCGGCAAAATGTTTAGAAGTGGAATGTCGCCATTACGCAGCAATGAAAACAAACATTTTGTATTTTGAATTTCCTTGTAGGACTTCACCAAAGTGGGGTCCCCAACAAGCGGTCCGCGGCCATGTTCTGGTCCATGGATCAACTGGTATCGGTCCGCAATTCCCGAGATATAAGACGCGCTTTTTTCCCCAAATTGGAAGAAAAAAAGTATGGGTACGTCCTATAAAAGGAAACTTAAAAATTTGATGTTAGCTGAGGTTGTGACGTCATTATTTTCAATAAAAGAAGCGAGCGGACTGAACCGAGGTCCGAATTCACACTGAAATATTATTAAAACGGAGAAGATCATGTATGATGTCGCCATCTGATTTAATTAAAAATTAAACTGGGGGGGGCATGGAAGACTTTAACTAAAATTAGAAATGGCATTACTTTTTTTTTCCAGGCACTTTGATGCACTTTTTTTTTCAATTTTAGACTGACCTGAAACCTGTATAATCACTGTAAAAAAATAGTTAGCAGTTGTTGATTTATATTGCTGTTTTCTTTGGTTCATATCAAAAAAGGATCGTTTTATGTATGCTAATACAATTTTTATAGATAATTCTCTTATTTCTTGTAGGTGCAGTGAGTGGGAGGCAGATCCGAAGGTTTTCTTTTTCCTGGGGGGGGACTTTGGAAAATATAATTGAGAAGCACTGCATTATTGCAGCTTTTGTGTATAATAAATGTGCCTGAGGGTTGTAGATAATAAATAACTTAAACATCAATCATTTCCATACTCCCAAGTCTTGTAAATCATACTTTTTCCCCCATCATGATAGTGAGAGTGTTATTACAGCACTTTAGAAGCGATAGTAAATCATGATTTTAAAAAAAAGTCTAAAATAAGTGTTATTACATCATTAAAATGACATCATTAAAATTATGTTATAGTTCATACTGCCCAGTCTGATGAGAAGAATTGCTTTTGCTATCACGGTGCCAAAAGACTATGTTAAAATTAGTTGAGGAGCTTCATCAAGACAATGGCAGTGCTATGTCATAATTTTATCGTATATTTAGGCAATTGAAAGCTTTTAGGGAAATGACTGAGATTTTTTTGTAATGCTACTTATTTCAATAGAAGAAAACTAGCTGCGCTGACAGATTTATGACAGCAGAGGGCGCATGTTACCTTAAAAAAATGACTGCAGAGGTTGCCGTCTTCCTCAAGTGGAATTTTTGTTTGATCTACATGGTGAGACTCAGGTTCAAGGTCTTTGTTGAACTCTTGCCCTTGTCGGACCATTTAGGTGGGCGCGGCAAGTCCAGACCTCTTTTTGAGGACCGAGACTCGGTTTTAGAGTTTTAATTGCATTTCGGTTGGTGTCAGGGTAAGGGTTAGGGTTCCGCAAAGACTTCTAATGGTTAAGGTTGCGGTAAAGGGCTAGGAAATAGATCTATCCCCACAAAGATAGTAAACAAACCGTGTTTGAGTGTATTCACCTGACTGGTGTGGAGCCAGTACTGCAGCGTGTGTCTGCGGCGGAGGCGAGGGATGACCAGGTGGTAGAAGGTATGCTCGCCCGCCAAGGTCAGCAAGGCGCCACCCACCCCCATGCACAGCAGCACAAACAGGCCCGAGAAATGCTGGATCCCCATCTGGAGCGTCTGGGGGGGTCAGGGAGAAGAACATGGGCGTATAAGTAGGAGCTAAGTGCATGAATGAGCACAAATGACAACCGAGGGGAACAAAAGGAACCAGTCAGAGGGGGGACTTTAAAAAGGAGACAATGATTTGATGTTTGGGGAATATTTGACTTGATTGTACTCCCCGCTTGCTTCTTGGTCTTGGATGGTTCCAGCTTGGAGATTTAGGCCTCAACCCTCCTTGCTTTGATCTTAGCCTTGACTTGGACCAACTTGGTTTTCGACTTGAGTTTAAATCCTTAGGGACGGCGCCATCTGCTGTGGTGTTGGTCTTGACTCGCGCGAGTCTTCGCATTTTGACTCAATCTCATCCTGCTTCAGTTTAGACGAGACCTGGTCTCGACTTATCTTGATATGAGTCTCGCCTTGAGGTTTGATCTCAAGACTTGTTAGTCCTCGCCTGGATTCGGTCTCAACAGACCTCGGTCTTGCCTGAATTTGATTTTCAACACTCCAAACAACTTATGCTAGGTCTCACCCTGTATTTTGACTCTGAGTCTTGACTCACTTTGCTCTTAATTGGTCTCGACGTATTTTGCTCTCGGATAGGACCCAAATCCATCTTAGTCTGGACCTGATTCTTATTCCGGGCCAAATACCTGACTGCGGTTCCTAAACACACATACACACACCTGCCCGCCTTGTGTGACATGTTTATGGGTCGGCGGAGGGGAGGCGGCATCTTCCAAAGTGCTCTCATCAGGTTCCCGTCACCCAGCTAATAATAATAATATGTGCGTCGCCTCCGCGATGCTGGCTGTGCAATTAGCCGCTCGCTGACACTGCGATTTTGTCAGCCAGGTGCTTAACGTTTTTCTCCATCCGGAGGGCAACGTGGCACTAAATCCCAAATTGTTCCTGAATTAGCCCAAACAACAACCTTCGCACCCACAGGAAGAAAAAAAAAAAAAGCGGCGAGTTGTTGTTCAAGGTTCCGTTTTGAAAGTCAACCGCAGTACCTCGGCGGAACCAGAAGAGGGGAAAACAAGCTACTGTTAATCATTTTGTCATTTGTTGAATAAAAGTTGACAACAGTACTACTGATGATCTTAGGTTTTAAGCAACTATACTAACAGTCAAATACACTATTAATAACATTGTTAAAAAGACAGTATTTAAAAAAAAAATCAAATTATAATAAAGTCGTAGTCATAAATAAAGGCTGAAAATCCCCAACAGATCCAGAAGATGGCACTATGGTGGAAAAGGTTACTAGATGGCAGTGATTTCATAAAAAAAATAAAAATAAAAAATACACTGAATAGGGACCGCATAAAAAAGTGAATGAATGAGGGATTGGGTAAAAAAAACAACAACAACAACAACAAAAATACATACATACATAAGTACATAAATACATAAACTTACCTATATATATATATATATATATATATATATATATATATATATATATATATATATATATATATATATAAATATATACACTTTATACATACTAATATGTAATAATAATATGTAAAATCCAATCATAACAAATCACAGACGATAAAATATATCATATTGGTTAACCAGATAAAGATCCAAAAAAAGTAGAAACTATAAAAACCCTACCGACCAAAAGGTGCAGTGAAAAATACAAGTTGACTGTTGACCCTTTCATGGTTTCCCGCACAGCCATGTGTGCGTGCTGAGCGTAACTGCGCGTGACAGCTGGCTGTCAGGCGGGGTCCCAAAGGGAGTATTATTTCCAGAAGTGTCGCCTTTAAAGGCGGAGCAGGAAAACGGCGGCTGAAGCGCACCCCCTTAGCCCGTCCCGTCACGTACCTCGGTCACGGCGAAGACACGCTTCCCGCAGGGCACCACCTTGTACCATTTGTCGTGCAGCATGTCCATGAAGCCGTCTGACTTATAGCGGCTCACAAACTCCGATACGTTGCGGGTCAGAGGTGAACCTTGCGGCAGGCCGATGCCGTAACCTGGAAGACAGCAACCGCAGACGTGTTTGAGGACTCCTGCTTTTCCAGGAACTGCCGGGGATCGATGGACATTTATACGTGGTCCCAGCCCCTTACAAGTCTTGGTCTTGACTTGGCACGGCCGACTTTAAGTATCGATCGCGACCGCCTCAACCCTTCAAAGTTTGCTTCTCGGTCTTGACTCGGTCTCGAGCCGCCTCGGTTCAATCGCGGCCTCCTAAAAACCTTAATCTCGACTTGGTCCCATGCCTTGGTCCCAACTCTTTGTCTTGACTTGGCACGGCCGATTTTAAATATCGATCGTGACCGCCTCAACCCTTCAAAGTTTGCTTCTCGGTCTTGACTCGGTCTCGAGCCGCCTCGGTTCAATCGCGGCCTCCTAAAAACCTTAATCTCGACTTGGTCCCATGCCTTGGTCCCAACTCTTTGTCTTGACTTGGCACGGCCGATTTTAAATATCGATCGTGACCGCCTCAACCCTTCAAAGTTTCCTTCTCGGTCTTGACTCGGTCTCGAGCCGCCTCGGTTCAATCACGGCCTCCTAAAAACCTTAATCTCGACTTGGTCCCATGCCTTAAAGTCTAGGACTTGAGTTTGCTTCAACAACTTAATTGTTGGTCTTCCTTGGTCTTAACCCTTCTAATGAGTCTTGACTTATTCTGGGCCTTTTTCTTGATCTGGTCTCAACTTGGTCTTCCAACATAAAAATCGCGTTCTTGAAACCGTCTGTAGTCCTCAAGGGCTTTCAAAGTTTAGGGCTGGATTCGGTCCAAGTTTTTGTTATGACTTGGGCGTCCTTTTTAACAATTCGACCTTGGAGAAGGACGTTACCTTACCGCGTTCCCGATACTTGTGCTCATTATAGCATTTCTGAAACCGAATAACGGAATGCTAACCTTCCGCGCAAAACAGAGTGAGAAAATCGTTGGGCTCGGCGGGGGTCGATTGTGCGCGTGTGGCCAGCGATGCCCTTTGGCTTTTTTTCTCGCAGCGTGTGACAGCGAGGTAGTCATGCCGAAAGCCGCCCAGGCCCGCCGCGCTAGTAACAAAACCAGTCAGTCGGTCGGCCTCAATTAGCTAAAGGGCAGATGCTCTCTGAAATAAGATTTATTGGCTCACGAGGCTTCAGCCGGAATCCAAATCAAGCACTTTGCGGCCGAGTACAGACGCGCAAATGTGAGCACACATTCACACACAGAAGGTCAGTGCAACATGGTGGCCTTTTCAGGAAGCATGATGGGCAAATACACGACAGCCACTAGAATTTTTCACAACATGTTGTGTCAAAAAACAAAAGAATCTTAAGAACCCTAAATCGGTTTTCCTTGGAACACAATCGGCATAGTCAGGGTCTTAGATATATCTAATGTGTAAAGATCTTTCCCTTTTGTATCAACTTGACTCTGTTGTAGTCTCGACCTTGGCCTACGTCCAGACTATGTCTTCATCTAACAAAGTCTTGGTTTCTTAAAGGGTTGGACTTGTTTCCATCACATCCCTTCAAAGTTTTACTCCAGTTTAATTCATAAATTGATGAACGTTCTTTAAAGTCTTGGTAGTGACTTGGGCTCCTTCCTCTTTGATTGTCCTGCCTCTTTTGAGTTTTAGTCTTGACTCTGTGTCTTACAGTCTTGGTCTGGACTTGGCGTCAGTTTCTTAATGTCTCAGTCTACCATTGGTCTCTGCTTCTTAGAGTCTTGGTCTTGACTTGGGGTCAGTTATTTGAAGACTTGGTAATAACAGTCTAGTTTATTTATATACTTGATCCCTAATTGGGTTTGCGTCCTTTCAATCTTAGTCCTTGCTTATTTGCGTCTTCTCAAAGTGTTTGCCTCGACTTCATCTCGACTGAAAGTCTTGGTCTAGACTTGGTGTTAACTTCATTCTTAGTCTTAATTTCATGTCGTA
Source organism: Hippichthys cyanospilos (assembly GCF_059441005.1). Classification (NCBI taxonomy): domain Eukaryota; kingdom Metazoa; phylum Chordata; class Actinopteri; order Syngnathiformes; family Syngnathidae; genus Hippichthys; species Hippichthys cyanospilos. The sequence goes on from NC_142382.1 coordinate 2,358,989, forward strand.
AATTGTTGGCCTTGACTTCAACTTAAAGTCCTGGTCTGGACTTGGTTTGTAGTGACTCGGTCTCATCCTTTGATATACTTGGACTTAAATGTCTTGCCTCCGTCTTGACTTAATCTGGATTCTTTTGAAACTCGGTCTGGACTTGGTGTCAGTTTCTTAATGTTCAAGTCTAGCATTGATCTCTTCTCCTTCAAGTCTTGGTCTTTACCTGGTGTCAGTTCTTTAAAGACCCTGTAGTCTTTCACAAAGTCTTTCTCTGTACTCTTAACTTGATCCAGTCCCCTTAAAGTGTTGACCTTGACTTCATCTTGACTCAGTTTTGCTCTAGACTTGGTCAGTTTCCTAATGTCCGGTTCTACCCTTAGGGTGTACTTCTGAAGTCTTGGTTTAGACTTGGTGTATGTTCCTCAATGTCTTGGTCTCTGTTCGTCTCGGCCAGGACTTCTCTCTCATCCATTCGTGTTCTTAGTCTTTAATCAGTCTTTCGGTCTTAGTCTCAACTTCATCTTGTTCTCGTATCATGTCGCCTTTAACTTCATCTTGACCCCTGAAAGTCTTGAGTTAAGGGTTTCATCTTGCCTCAGTCTCAACCTTTGAAAAGTCTTTGTCTCGACTTGGTCCGGAACTAAACGGAGACAGGAAACAGATGCCAACAGAGGGAGACCGCCCTCTTTCAGACACAAACAAGTACCCAACGACCTTTCGGTGATGATCCGATGATGAATGGTTACGCAGGTAAGACATCTGGCATGAACGTCAACACGTGTGAGCTACGAGAGATAAAATCCGAAATTATATGCAGATGTTCAGTTCCTCTCGAAGGCTTGATGGGAACCCTTTTTGACGGTTTCTTGTAACACCGCCTTAAAGCTGCGTCCTCTGTCGCAATTACCGCTTGTAATCTCGCCCATTTCGGTCTGCTGTTTATCTCCATCATCCCTTTGCTTCTTTTTTTTCTTCCGGCTCTCTTATCTGTCGCTCCCTTTGCCTGGTCCCGTCTCCTCCTCCCGACAGACGTCGCCCGAACCGTCGTCAGCCTCGGCGCGCCCATTTATTGAACAAATGATGGAACGTAAGCAGGACGACACTTATCATTCCTCATGGACCATAAAAGACACACAAATCTCCCCTACGGCTACGCGCTCACTTCAGGTTCTAATCTGTAAGACTTCTCAGCGGGCTCGCTATCGGAAAGAACATTAGGGACACGTGCGCGATCGGAAATTAGTGCTCAGGTTTGATTGCAGCTGCTAATGAGATGTTTGTTATTGGGGGAAAGAGTTTAACCCTTCATGTCAAATTTTTAGGAACATTTCTGAGAACTGTTCATGTGTGTCCACTGTGGTGGACATCCGATTTTGCTCTATAATCTTTGAGTAATTGGAGCTAACTGACTAAGTCCTAGTGTGCTCAGCAAAGGACATCCTGGAATTTACGATGATGCCCTGTTGGGTGAAATGTAATTCAGTTCTTTGCTGCTTTGCTGAGACAAAGTGGACACAACAAGGGACACAAAGCCATATATACGGTGTGTGTATATATATCGAAATTTCAAAAGTAAAATACAACAAAGTCGGATTAGAATGGGAACAAATATAATCTTTTTAGAGTAAAATGTACTACCAATTTAAAGTGTACATTTCAACGGTATTCAAACACTTAGAAGTCGCGAATTTATATTCGGTGTTTGTTTGCAACCAACGTTCTACGTATTTGTGTATTTGGACATTTTTTGGCCCCAAAACAGCGTTGTTGAAAACAAGATACCGAAATAAAAAACATAAAAAGAATCAATCACAAAAAATGCACGTTTTTGAGTTGTTTGCGACCCACTCGCAATGGATCCGGGACCAAATTCCGGGTCCCGAGCCACCGGTTGAGAAGCTCCGCTCCGAGATGAATAATCAGAAAAGTCGGCGAAGACGATGCCTCGTCCGACAAAGCGTCAATCAAAAGTGAGCGTAATTACTCCCGTTTGATGCGGCTCATGTCTCGGATGTCATTAGATGGCGCCGTTGTCCCTAATGAAGTGTCTGGCGGCGTCTGGCAAGGATGCCTGTACGCAAACAAGCGCGCCCACCGGGACCCGCCGTTGTGCTTCTCCTCACGTCGCCGACAGCTTATCGACGACGGCGAAGCATCAGAAAGCACTTAAAAGGAAGCCGCTGACGGCCAGACAGCGCCATCCATTTGACTTATTTTTATTTTTTATCTCCAAACGGGGCGTGGCGATGATGCATTGCGACCATCAACATGCGGGGCGACGTTGCCGCCATACTTCTTCATATCTTCGTACGTTATCTCATAATTGTTTTGGGAATGCGGACCCTATCGCTCTATTGTTTTGGACGCGTACGTTTTTTGAAGTACGGGTGACCGTGAGGCTCGGCGGGTTGCCAGATAGTCGCTGGGCACACTTATGAAGGTGAAAATTGACCGTATTTTCCTTACCGTAAGGAGTAAATACAAGGTGACCCAAAAAAAAAAAAACGGGCCCCAACTCTAATTAGGTCCCGTTTCTTAGTGTTTCGTCCGAATCAAATGAAACTTTGGTCATAAGTAGTTTATTATCTTCAAAACATCACATCAAAACACTTGGGTCTTTGGCCTTTTTTTCTTGGTTCTACAGCATATGTTCTAGACGGCCTCCGTGCATTTAGCTCATTTAGCTCCGTGCATTTCTTGAGGCACGGCACCAAGTTGTCCCTGACGTTCTTACAGACTGAATTGGTAATGGCTCTCATCTCCTCCCTGATGGCTTTGAGTTCCGTGATGGTTCTGGGTTTCCCTGCGTAGACTCTGTCCTTAAGACAGCCTCAAAGAAAAAAATCTGGGGGCCCTCTTGAGACTGATCACTCGAAGTTCTCTTTCAGCCAATCTCGGGACAGGTTTGAGTTGGGAGAATTTGCTCCGTCTTGCCGGAACCGGAACTCGCTCATGGACGACGGGTAGATGGTCTGGACGACTTCGTGCTGCGCCTCAAGAAATGCACGGAGCTAAATGGGGGCCGTCTAGAACATATGCTGTAGAACGGAGAAAAAAAAGGCCAAAGACTCTAGTGTTTTGATGTGATGTTTTGAATTTCGGACAAAACACTAAGAAACGGGGCCTAATTCGAGTTTTTTTTGGGTCACCCTGTATCAGCCTATAATAACCCTATAATGCGATGCGCCTTGCGTGTGCGATGAATCCCCAAATCAGTAAATTATACCAGATAATTCCGGAATAAGAACAGTAAGTACGCTAGCAGTGATACAACAATCATAGGATATTATGTACAGTACGTACGCTGGCAAGGATCAACCGATCGGAGAAAATTGCCCGTTACGTACATTACGTAGGCTGGGGGCTATAAACCGGATGTTATATACGTTTGCTTGATAGAGCCCAAAATGGAAATTGCGCCTAATAAAGAGTCGGAGGAAAAAAAGAGTTACGAGTTTAAAAGCTTCAAAATGTTGGATATGGAAGCCAAAGCTAGCACGTTAAAAATGAAGTTGGAAACGGAATTTCTGGAGTTGCGAGAATACTTGAGAAGAAGCTACGGATATGGCTGTGGGTACGGAGGGGAAAACTCGGTGAAAACGCAAATTTTACAAGATAGCGAGAAAAACATGAAAAATCAAGAAGCACTGTCAAATTTTCTGTGAAATTTGGAAGCATGAAATACAGAAAAAAACTGAATATTACGCTGCAAAAGTTTGGTTTTCTCCTTCGACGTTAAATAATTCGTGGAAAAAAAAACGGAAAGATTCTGACCTCCAGTTTTCGGCACATTGTTTCCTTGTGTACAACGAACAAGAAAAAACACAAACTACGAAAATCGGTCGCATTCTATTGGGCCTAACCCATATTGACATAAATCCGATACGACTTTCCTCCTTTCCCCCAAAGTTTCCAAAGTAGGGATGCCGAATTGCATTTTCTCCAACTTTTCCCATTAAAAGTCGTCAGCGGACGAGACGTGAGCGGCCTGATCAACGGCGCAGAAAAAAACAAACAAAAAAAAACAAACAAAAAAACCCGACAAGAAAAAGGAGCGAGCGAAGGTCCGCTTGTTGCAGTATAATTAATGGGCCCGTTGTCCCCCTCGCACCTTTTCGGCGGGGGACCGGAGTCCCCGCGGTCGGCCGTCTTTGCGCGGCGCAAATCACGACATTAATTCTGTCGGCGTCCTCGCATCGCTTGCTCTCCCTTCTCCCGTCCGGGGTGAAGGTTTGTCTTGATTAGGCGACTCCGTCGCCCGCCTCTTTTATCACCGGAATGAAAGGCGCCCGTATCGCCGAGCGCCTCGGCCGCGTTTCGTTCCCCCCTCGCGTTTACCGCCCCGTCCCCGCTTCCGCGTCTGCCTTTTTACAATCAAGCCAACGTCCGACGAGGGGACGCCGAGAGTCGGGGAGCCGGTCCGCGTTTTGATCGATGCCGCCGTTCTGAGTGGTAGCGGGGGGTTGTTCGTTTATAAGGTGGTTATACTCACCTTAATAAACCTTCTAGGCCATAGGTGTGGAACTCCAGTCCTGGAGGGCCGGCATCCTGCATGTTTTCCGGTTTTCTTTCCCCAACACACCTGATTCAAATGATTAGCTCATTAGCAAGCTCTGCAGGAGCTTCAAAATGATCCCAATCATTTGAATCAGGTGTTTTTGAGGGAAAAGGTAAAAAAACTGTAGATAATCTAAAATCGGATACCAAAGTAAGAAGTATGGAAGGAACAAAACCAATCCAATTCTTTCCAAAATCGTTCGAAAGTATTTGCTTTGTTGTGCCCCAAATATAATGTTATTTTTTTTGTTTGTCTTTAAATGTACACTTAAAAAAAAAACTCTACAAATGTAGACCACATTTTGGACATTTTGAAGTTTCAAAAAAAAGACTGAAAAGAGTTAGCCCAAATCTTTATCCAGAATTCTTGCGAAACATTTTTTTTCCCCATAAATCTGTTGCACCATGCAACACCCCCTTGAAAGGAGCAAAACACGAAGCTGACGAGAAACCGCACAGACCTCTGCAAAGGTTATGCGGAGATTCTTGTATTATTGATGGTGATGCTTCTCAACCGTTCTTCAATCCTGTACCCCTTGCGAAATATTTTTTTTTTCAGCCAAGTACCCCCTTACTAGCGCAAAACATCTTTAGGGGAAAAAAAAAAAATCTTAAAACAAGAGTATTGTTCCATCCGTGTCTGATTGATTAAACTTTGAATCTAAGGCATTTCTTGGCATATTCTTGGCAACTACGGGAACTGCGTAAAATGGTGCCACTGATGACAATAAAACAACAAAATAAAGGAGTTCATTTTTCGGGGGGTGGTAAAAGTCACTATGAGAGAATTTGGCAAGAAGTTGCTTCATGTTCCAATTAATTTGCTCTTCATTTGAAAGGATAACTGTACTGCTCCTGTCAGAGCAGAGAATGGGATTCGCCGATAGTGACAGGAACCATTTTAACTACCTTAAATACCATCACGAAGCCTGGTTTGAGAAATGCTGTTCTTTAGCAATAGGTTGCAACATGTTCAAATGAATTTACTCCCATTTCGAAAAGAAATATGTCCAGTTTCTGTCGTTAAGAAAATCATTCAGTTGGATTTGTCGATACCTGCAGAAACCCAGTTAACATCTCACATACCCCCTAAAGCAGTGGTCCAAAACCACTGGCCTGCGAGCCCATACCGGTTCATGGATCGGTCGGTACCGGGTTGGTAAGTTGTTGACCGGTCTGTGGTGATAAACAGGTTGGGGACCACTGCCCTAAAGCACATTCATGCACCCCCGTTTGCATACCCTAATTTGAGAAACAATTTTTCAGCAATAAGTTGCGACATGTTCCAATTAATTTACTCTCATTTTGAAATTTGTTTTATCCGGTTTCCTATCACATTATTAAGAAACACATTAAAGTAGATTTGGTGATACAGCATGTTGATAAAGCAGGGGGTCCCCAACTACTGGCCCGCGGCCCCATGGCGGTCCGTGGATCAATCGGTACCGGTCCGGTAAATTGATATACTTTCCCCCTACTTGCTGCAACATCTTCCTACATCCAAAACAAATCTGAATTCCACCAGCCAATGACGGATGACGACTCCTAAAGAAACAAAGGTCATCCATGGTTTTGTGTGCACAAACAATGGATGTTTGTGACTCGTGCGTGTGTGTGTGTGTGAATGTTGTAGACGTCGGCGCTGAATAATAGATAGCGCCCGCGTTCTTTTAGCCTGCAGTGCAAGTTCATGCGGCGAATCAGCGCTGCCACTCACGGAGATAACATACTATTTGATCCCCTCAACCAGCTCTGGCTCGGCGCATGTGTGTGTGCGCGTGTATGTCAAAGTGTGTGTTGCATGACGGACGGCCTGTGGTCTTACAACACAACGCGTGTGTTGATGAATAATGTGCAGCTCATGCCACTGCACAGGTACATTACTTACCGTGTGTGTGAGTTCTTGTTTTTGCCATATTGTGGGGACCAAACCTTTTTGCAGGGATGTTATGGACTTATGGGGACCATTTTGTTGGAGCCCAAAGGTTCAGACCTCTTTTTGAGCGTAAAGACTTGCTTTAAAACCAGGGGGTGTTTTAGCTTCCGGGCCGGAAGTGGGCGGAACCAAAAAAAAAAAAAATCATAGTTATGTCTTTATATACCTTTAAAACAAGCTCAAATGTATTACTCTTTTTGAAGACTGTCAATTACAACATTAGCATTAAACTTATAAGATATTAACATTACTATTAATCACAAAGCATTTCAAGTTTTTCATTGATTAAATAAATTCAGCTATTTTTTATAATTGACAAAACCATCTCGCGGGCCGGGTTGAACCTGTTTGCGGGCCAGAACGGGCCCGCGGGCCCTATGTTTGACACCACAGTTTTAGAGCATTGGTTTGAATTGGATTCGATTGAGGTTATAGTAATGGTTAGGGTTTGGCAGTGTGTCTATTTTTTGCAGAGTCCCCCCCCCCCCCCACACTCGACGCACTGACTATAAATATGATCATGATCTATAAAAATACCTAATCCTGTATCCTTTTTAATATAAGAAAAAAAAAGGAAATCAACTTTCAGCAGCTGTTATTTTTTACAGCGTTTATACGGGTTATAGCTTAGTCTAAAACTGAAAAAAATAATCAAGTGCATCAAAATGCCTGAAAATAAAATGTTTTGCAATTACAATTCACATGAGAAAAACAAAGCCTTTAGGGGTCATCCATGCACCCCCCCCCCCCCGCCCCGTATTTCAGAAGGTTTAGGCAAGGTTAGGAAATGCATTATGTCAACGAGACGTCCTCGCTGCAATAGGAAAACCGTTGCATGTGTGTGTGCGCTCGTGTGACCCACAAAGACGGAAATGTGTCATACGTTATCCAGTCAGACATAAATCATCCGATATCATTCCATATGGTCACATTTACTGATTGGATAGAATAATAAGTCTTGGCAGCCCACCTTTTGAAATATGAGGTGTTTTTTGCCCTCCCGTTATTGGAGGTTGACGTCGGAGGTGATGTGTGCGTCTTGCGGTATTTACCGTTTTGATGTTATTGATTTTTTTTGTATTGGAGAGCGTGGAAGCGCACCTTCGATGGCGAAAGGCTTGCCCACCGTCAGGAGCTTACAGTCGGCGTCGATGGACACCTCGAAATCCAGCAGGGCTTTGTCCATGATGAAGGCGTCCAGAGTTGGAGGATCCGTCCTTCGCAGGCACACAAACGCACCGCGGGGGATTTAGAGAGCACATTGGGATCAAACTTGTGTATATTTATTTCTAAAAATGTTTCTCATTTGATTCATTCTTTTTTTTTAGGTTTGGGGGAAACCTGTTTTTAAATTAAATAATTAATTAAAACAAATATATATATAGAAAAAAAATATCTATCTATATATATATTATTTTAAAATATTTTTTAAATTAAAAATATATAAATATATACACACTTTAAAAAAATGCTGTTTTCTTACAGTAAGTACTGCAAATTACGGTAACACAATTTCTATTTCTTTACGGTAAAAAAACTGTATTGCTACTGCTCATTTTACAGTACATTTTGTAAAATTAAATTATTATAAAATAACAGTTTCAATCCAAGTTTCTATCATAAATTTAGAAAATGTCTTACCATATATTAATGGTATTTTTCTGGCAGCTGAGTTGCCAGCGCTTTAACTTAAAAATAGCATTTTTTACAGTACGTATATATATATTTATATATTTTTTTTATTTATTTTTTTTCAGACCATAAGTCACATTTTTTTCTCATGATTTGAACCTTGTGTGGTTCGTTTTTTTTTTTTTGCAAGCTAGCAGGAGACATTATCGCTGCTGCGCTTTATCCTCAGAAAAATACACTGTGTATACGGTGCATAAATACACTGCTTACTCAACTAAAAAGTAACAACCAAAACTTAACACAACCCAGGTAAGGACTCAAACCTGTTAGCGAGCACATTCCAGAGACCTTTAACCAAACTCTAACTTTGAAGTTAAGAAAACACCGCAAGCGTAGCGAGAAGCTACAAAAAAACGCGTCCGGGGTGACGGCGCGAGCGGAAAACAAACACCGCCAAAAAGAAGAAGAAGAAGAAACCCCAATCAGATGAGGCCACGGGAGATCTCAGAAGACCGGGAGTCTCCGAGACCCGGCCCACACAAAGGCTTTCCCGCTCCCCATTTGGATGGCGGCCACCCAGGTGGAGCGGCAGGTCACGTCTGTGTGTTTACGTCCCAGCGGAAGCATCCCCCCCCCCCCCCCCCCCCCCCCCCCCATGTTTCTTTGTGCCTGACAGGCACGCCGGAGGTAAACAATAAAACACCGCAGCTCTGCAAACGCAGCAAAAAAAAAAAGAAGAAGAAGAAAAAAGCAACTCTGGAAAGTCAGCCTTTTGTCTGGCAGTAAACATTGGCAAACTTGAACAATGAGTGAAATGACGGAGTCTTTTCATTTTTTCCGGCTCCCGACTCGACCCACTAGTGAACCCCGTTATCATGATGAATTCATTTTTTTTTTTTATCGGTACTGGATCAACATTTACATCCATTTTCTGACACTGATGTGAAAATCAAGGTTACTTTGCACTATTTACAGATGAGTGAAATGACAGAAAAAAAAGTAACAAATAAAACAAAATACAAAAATGATTCATTATTATAAAAATTTTATATATTGGAGTAAAATAAGAAAATTACTTAATAAATAATAGTTTGAATGGAAAATTAAAGAAAATATATACATATTTTTAATTTGTATTTATAACAAACGTAAAAAACTATTTTGAAACTAACATTTTTTATTTCTTATTTTACTATTAATTTATTATAAAAAAATCTCACAAAACTTTATACAGTATGCTGTGTAACCTTATTTCTGCCAACATAATATGCGCCTTTAATGCTTTGCATTTTTTTTAATCAAAATAAAAATGTGATATTGTTGCTTTGACCTTTTCCTTGCACGTCAAACAGAGGTGAATCGACAGTAAACGCACATGCCATGGGCTTGAAATTTGACTATAGGCCGCGGACTGAAAAAATGTGGACAGCGGGGCCTCATTGGCCAATTTGGCCGTATTTTGGACACCTCTGCTCTAATAAACGTTTTCCAATCAGGTTTTTGTCGGCTCTAGAAAACAAACATTCAACATTTTTTTGAATGAAATTTTAAAAATTATTATGTATTTTTCAATCCAGTTTTTCCTAACCGTTTCATACACAGTAAATTCGTTGTCGATATTGTTTTCTTTTGAACTTTTCATATTGTTTTGAAGGGTTTCTGTCACGAATTTGGTAGCGGTGAGCTAATCCTGCCCCGATTAGCGGGCTTGTAAAAAAAAAACAAAAAAAAACGCAAACTTGACACCGTCGTCCTCTCCACCGCGATTGTTTTCTCCGAAGCGGCGGCCTGCGAAATCCACTTTGTCGCGCCGGCACTTATCTGCAGCCGCCCGTTGTTCGCCGGCAAAGAGTAGCGCTCTATAATTAGAGGTCAATTAGGTTCAGGCCGATCAATAAGGAGAAGAAGAAGAAGAAGAAGAAGAAGAGTCGTTGGCAGTGTGTCCAAAGTCTTATCGGCCTGCCGCAGCGGCTGTCGGCTTAGCTAAATGATATATGTGTTTACGTTGGGATGCTCGGCCGCGAGATGTTTACGTTTTAGTGGTGATGCGTTTTCACGAATCACGCTCGTACGGCACGGGAACGAAAATCCGTCTGCTCCGAAAAAACGGGAAATTGATTATGGATGTTTGTTAGCATTTTTTTTTTCCAGGTCAATACCATAAACTTCAAAACAACGACTTCAAATTAGTGTCCGAAATAAAGCAAGTATAACGCCTGTATTAATCATAAAATACTAACGCTAATCGTAAAATATTTAATAAATGAAAAAATTGAAAACAAAAATATCTGCTAATTTCCTGACTTTACAAAATCATCTTGCGGGCCGGATTAGACCCATTTGCGGGCCAGAACAGGCCCGCAAGCCGTATGTTTGTGTGTTATAGTTTTTAAATTCAAGTTTTATATTTTTTAAATTTAAGTAAACAAACAACATTGCGAACAAAGATTTATTTATAATGTGTATGATGAGGTATCACACTGCCATATAGCGCCAACTACTGCCGAGGATTTTTATTTATTTTTTTACGATATCAATATTGGATTTAGACATACCTAGTAAGTAGTATTTATATATATATATATATATATATATATATATATATATATATATATATATATATAAGGGTTAGGGTTATATACATATAAACACACACATAAACATATATATATATATATATATATATATATATTCACATATATATACACATATAAATATATATGTAAATGTATATATACACACACACACACACACACATACATACATACATACATACATACATATATATATATATATATATATATATATACATATATACAGTATACATATACACACATATATATATACACACATATATATATATATATATATATATATATATATATATATATATATATATATATATATATATATATATGTATGTGCTATACGTATATACACACACATACAGTGCATATAAAACATACATAAAACAGACTGATAAAATGTAATGAATTTGATGAGTTTTTGGTTGTGACTTGGGCCAGGTTAATCCTAACAAGGAACCTAATGTGATTATCTGATACCGACGGGCAACAAAATCAATTTTTTTTTTTTTTGCAAGGCTAATTCAGTTGGGACTTTTGCTCATCTGGCGTCCTTAAAAAGTTGCCTTTTTTAGCGTGAACCTTCAGTTAATTGCTTGCGTTTTTTGGCAGTCCGTTATCATTCCGGCGGGGGTGTCTCAATTAACGCGGTAAATCTTAATTTAATTAAAGCTTTTGAGTGAACTCTGTGATAACCTTTTTTTTTTTTAAAGCTAGCTTCTCGCGCTGTGGCGACCGGCGATCTTCACCTTGTCCCACTTGAAGGTTACATTTGTCTTTGCTGGCGTTTCTTCTTCTTGTGTTTTGGGGGCTATCGGAGAAGCTCATCTGTACACAAGGTTGCGATTGTGCACGCGTGTGTTTTCATCCCGGGTAAAGGGCAAATTTGCACAAGCGTCACCTGCATGTTGTTATTTTAAATAAAGATTTCCATTAAGGAAGCGTGACATTGTGTGCTTTACGCTTTGTTTGTCGCCCGCCTATTGGCAAAGAAACTCGCAATTGGTATGCATGAGAAAGTGAATCTGATAGCACAACAACAAAATTGTGCTTACAAACTCTTTTGAATTATTAATAGTCAGGCAAGGATGCTACCAAAAATATTTAAGGCAGTGGTCAGTTTAGTGCGCTTAAGTTATTGTTTAGCAATTTTTAACTTCTTTGAGTCTTTCTATTAGCGTATTTTCCGCACTATAAGGCGCAGCTAAAAGCCTCAATTTTTTTTTTTTAAAAACTTGATGGTGCGCCTTATAATCAGGTGCGCCTTATACATGGATCAATTTTGAGATTTTAAAACTTTTTCAATCACAATATGGTAATACTCAAAGTAATAATAATAACTCAAATAATAACTCTAAACTGTCAATAGCATAGTAACTCAAATATGTCATTAATTCAGGGTGCGCCTTATAATCCGGCGCGCCTTATATATGGAAAACGTTTAAAATATGTCATTAATTCAGGGTGGGCCTTATAATCTGCTGCGCCTTATATATGGAAAAACTCGTAAAATATGTCAATAATTGAGGGTGCGCCTTATAATCCGCTGCGCCTTATAGTGCGGAAAATATGGTAAGTTGTTACTTGGTCCATCACTAACAAATAAATTCAAGTTATTGTTCATACATGTTTGCTGTTCAGTCTAAAACGTTTCCAAATAAGTTATTGGTCAGTCGAATACAAGCTTAAATACGCTAGCTAAAATTTGTTAGGGTTATTGGCCAATCTAATATAAATTCATAGTGCATACCGCCAGGCTAGTAGTGAAATTTGCGTCTTACTTGAGCATGCGCACGCCTTCGGGGGTGGTGGGCTGGTTGAAGCGTCGCATGTAGTCGTGCATTTCGGGGAAGCTCTTCTTCATGTAATCTTCGGCGCTGCTCTCCCGCACCGTGCCGAATCGGAAGCCTAGCGACGGATGGTGAAGCTGCCGGAAGGTCAAAAAAAGAATAATAATCAAAGGTTTACATTTTGTTGGGATACACTTATTGGTTAATCCAACATGCTAATGAGTTTGAGTTATTGGTCGGTCCAATGCGCTCAACGGGTTCAAGTTATTGATTTCGCAGAACACGATTACCATCAGGTGTGAGTTATTGGTAGGTAGAATACGGGTTGGAGTTTTTGGTCGGTCTAATTTAGAGTTATCAGTTGCTCTTATAAATTTACAAACGTGTATCAGTTATTAATTGGTCCTCACTGCCGGGTTCAGTTATTGGTCAGTCCAATGCGCTCAACGGGTTCAAGTTATTGATTTCGCAGAACACGATTACCATCAGGTATGAGTTATTGGTAGGTAGAATACGGGTTGGAGTTTTTGGTCGGTGTAATTTAGAGTTATCAGTTGCTCTTATAAATTTACAAACGTGTATCAGTTATTAATTGGTCCTCACTGCCGGGTTCAGTTATTGGTCAGCCTACAACACTTCCTGTTAAGAGTTTTGGTCGATCCAATGTGATCAAGGGACGTCTGTTTCTTTTACTCTCAGGTTTAAGGTTGAGACAGGGTTAAGGTTAAGGTTACCGCACGTTCTAAGAATTTTGAGCGATCGGCCAATCAAAAATGATCAAAGTTCAAACAAGTTTAAATTATTGGTCGGGTTGAGATGCAAAAGTTTGTTTTGTCGGTCTAATAGGTTTGAGTTATTGAGCAATCGAAAACAATTCAAATAATCAAATGGTTTGGAGTTATTGGTCTGTGAAATTTGGAGTTTTTGGTTGCTCCAATTTATGTGAATTCAAATATTTTTTGGTATGAATCTCAGTTTTTTCGCCGTCGGACTAACGCAAGTCCAATCAGGTCCGAGTTATTTGTCAGTCCGATGAAGTGGATCTAACCTTATCGTCGTGGATTCCAGACACCTGCTCGAAGGTTTTTTCGCCAACCATGACGGCGGCCAGGTTGGCCGTGTAGCTGGAGAGCACCAGGAGGCAAAAGATGGCCCACAGGTTCATCAGGAAGCGGCCCGTCCAGCATTTGGGAGTCTGGGGGGGGGGGATTACGACATCTCAGATTTTTCCTTCACTCAAGAGTCCTCCTCATCGGAAAATGTTTCCATCAGTTTCAATCGGGTTAATGTGTCCGAAAACAAAAAAAGGGTTATTGACGTAATCTAATTCTACATTTAATTTCCAGTAAATATATATAATACATGGAGGTAGTCAAAAAAAAAAAATGGACGACGTTACAGCAATGTTTGAATGTTGCCAAGTTGACATCCCGAGTTTTTAAGAAAAACAAAAAGAACGTTGGGTCACAATCATCATTCGGTCCACAGTCTTTACTAATCCCTTATTTTTGTACGCTTTGATTATAATTTGAACTTTTTGCCTGCTGGGAAAATGAAAGTTGACACTTGTAAGGAGGTTGTTTTTTGTAGAAATCCCCCAAATGACTCAAAACTAATCCGACTCATGTGCCCTGTTTTGGGACGCACCCCATATACAGTGTGTATATGTATATATATATATATATATATATATATATATATATATATATATATATATATATATATATATATATATATATATATATATATATTAGTTCTGTCATCAGAATTTTCCGAATTAGTCAGAATTCTAAAAATAATCAGGATTGGGACTTTAAAACTCACATTTTCCTCAATAACAAAACTAATCCCCGCGACGTAGGCCTGGTTTTGTGGAAATGCTTCACTTATACATTTGATCCAATTGATGCGTTCAATGCAAAGCGGGAAAAGCAAGGATTAGGTTTTTTTTTGGGTCCTATTTCCCCATTGACAAAAGACAAAAGTGAGCCTTCCAGGTATCGACACAAGTTGGACTTCCTCCTTTAAACCTCTCTATCCTCTTTCCAAATCCGGCATTAGCACCCAATTAAGTTAATTGAAAAAAGATGGCCAGGCGTATTAAAGGAAATGCAACAAAAGGGACTTGTTTGGAAGGCACCTCAGAAACATCCCTCCATGAAATTGTCAGCCCCGGGGATAGAAGCGCTTGACGCCGCCCCCGATAATTTATTCGGCCAATTAAAATCCGCCCGGCGTAGGAAGAGACGGGACGAGTTTGCGCGGTTGTAAAGGGCCGGACGCTTGAGCGTAAACCTGGGTCGTAAGCGCTTATTACAAGGTGAAATGATGGGAAATTTCTTTGAACAGCAGAACATTAATCAGAGGCTAACCTCAATGACGGCCTTATTGTAGTCGTGGAACAACAAAGGTCACCTTATCTTCAAGTGGACCGTTTGCTTCTTTTGTCCTTCAGGGTTCCCCTGCAGCGAATACCACGCGGACATTTTTTTTTTTTTTTTTTGGACGTAGATTATTACGAGCAGTTACGTTGATTGGCAGTTACCTTGATTGCTATCGCGCATGGTTGCAGTTCTCATGAAAAACTGCAGAGGAGCCGTTGAGCTAATCACGATTAATCGACACCTAATTGATGATCGAGGCGTTTTAGGGGTATATGAAATTTCAACGGGGGTTTATGTATGTATTCTAAAATATAATTTTATAATTAGGGTGACCGGATAGCATAGTCTTCTTTTCAAACTAAGAGCAAATGAATTGGAACACAAAGCAACATTTTGCTAGATTACGTTCGAGTGACTTCTTCGCAAAACATTGCCTATATTTTATTGACCCTATATCACGGGAATTCCACTTTTTGGAGATTTTGATGAAAACATTTGCAAAATTATTTTTTCCCATTCATTGTGAAGTTTTAAGAATTCCTTGATTATTCCGTGCTCAACAAAACATGATTCGCGAGAGTACCGATGACAATAGTAAGCCCTCGTACCACCCGTGCAAGAATACAATAAAATCTGGATTATAAAACGCCACTTTTTTCTCACGCTTTGAACCCTGTGGCTTATAGTGCCGTGCAGCTTTTTTTTTTACTATCCACCAGAGGGCAATCTGCTTCATTATCTGATGCTACAACCTGCGCCATATAGTCCAGAGCGTCTTATACTTGATACAAATCAAATTTCTGTTACATTTTTGCAGGTGCGATTTAAACTCCGATGCGGCTTTTAGTCCGAAAAATACGGTAAACACACGTCGACTGAAATTGACACCAAAGTGTCTTCGGGCAGTTTCAAAAGAAAGTCCACGTACCATTTTTTTGTTTAAATATCTTATGTAACAACCTCCAATGTATAGTCCGGTGCGGCATACAGGGTAATAAAAAATACGGTTAAAAAACTGTATAGTTTCTTCCATTCCATCTCATTCCTAATATGTTCAGAATGTCAGTCTATCTTTATTAGTATTTTTAGTTTGGTATTCTTAGTATTTATATTCCGCTTTATAACCTGATGTTACAACCTGCGGTTTATCGTCCGGTGCGATTTATCGTCCGAAAAATACGGTAAACACACGTCGAGTGAAACGGACACCAAAGTATCTTCAGGAAGTTTGAAAAGAAAGTTATATCTATAATATATTTATAATATCTAATGTTACAAGCTGTGATTTACAATCCGAAAAATACGTCGGTTTTGTCGTTTTCAATCGACAGCAGAAGGTGAGATTAGCCAAACTACGTATGAGCTGAACGTAAAAAGGTAAATACTTTTTTTTGTTTAATTCCACAAACGCGGTAATAACAGCAAAATCATGTTTAAGACCAGTGTCCCCTTGTTGGACGTTAAAATGTTGTTTAAAGCTCGTCCGAAGACTAATGCGGCATGTTCCTGTAAGTCACGGGAGTTAATTGGATGGAAAAGCATTCCTTGGCAGCTTTTTAATGACGTTGTCAGCTCGGCTTTGCGAAGAAAGTGATTGTTTGGCTCCGAGACGGCGAGAGACGGCGGGATGGGGCCGGTTTTCACGGGTGGCCGGATCGCTAATGGGGGCGAATATGCTCATCGGGCCGGGATCAAAGGCGCGACCTCTCAATTAGGCGAAGGTCTCGCTAATAACGGGGACCCGCGTTCTTCTTCGTCCACGAGTTTTTTTTTAAAAGTCTTTCTCTGGGGTGGGGGATCGTGTTGATTATGATGGCTTGCCGACTCACGGCGGGGGCCTTTGAGCGAACGTCATTGATGATTTGGATTTGTGAACGGGCATTCATTCCAGCCGGCGTATGCTTTCAAAATAGATACAAAGCGGATAAGGGCTGAAGATGACCTTGCGTTCAGCGAGGTGCAGCGGTATGAATGAGGCAAGATTTCAACCTGAATGATCTGTTTATCCATCAATTTTCCGGCGTTTATCTGGTAAAGGTAAGGGTGTAGAATAAAGGGGGTAGAGGGTACTGAAATGTTCCGGGTCCACTTCAGAAGAACACTGATTGGTCAACATGCCTGGAGTATGTGCAGTAGCTCGAGACGTGAATTAAAATTGGTCTGCAAGGATTGAGACTGATTACCGTATTTTCCGCACTAAAACGCACCTCCAATTAATGGCAATTCATTCAATTAAAACCGTTTTCTTACATATATGTATATATATATATATATATAAATGGCGCTCCACATTAATCGGCGCATAGAATAGAAGCTACAGTAGTGGCTGGGGTTGCATTATGCATCCACTAGATGGAGCTGCACTAAGGGAAATGTCAACAAAACAAATAAGTCAGTCACATTTTTTAATTAGAAATTAAGAATAAAGATGATTTATGGAAAGTATTATTTAGAAAAAAAGGGAGAAAGTACCAGTTTGCCAGATGAATCAATAAAAGAATATAATGATGATTCAATAATAATAATTCAATAAAAAGAATCAATAAAAGAATATAATGATGATTCAATTAACTATTAAACTTAATTGCAAGCAGGAAAGTGAAATAGATTATTTTTGTACCTAAAGTAATTAATTACCGTATTACCAAAACTACAGTACTGGATTACTACACTACCAAAAATGTATTACTTTAATACTTAAGTACATAAAGTAATTGATTGCCTCAGTAATTAATTACCTGTAGTATTTTGTTATCACTTTAGTTCTTAAATACTTGAACTAGTTGATTACTTTATTATGCTCTCAAAACAGTTGGGCCAAAAATAGCCCAATTAGCAGCTAGAGATAATGGATGGATAGTTAAAAAAAAAAAAGAAGAACCAACCCAATTTGACATAACTCTCTGGGTTGTTTGGAACTAATCAACCTAAATTTTGAGGTTGTCTTGTACAAAATGAGCAACCCCCTTCCCCCCTCAAATCCACCAAAATGGGTCAGTCCCTCTGGGACTCATAATTGGTTTATTTTTAACCACTCACGTTTTATTTATTTTTTAAGTGTGATTACCTACCTACTTACTGACCTACCTTACCTTAGCTAAAGGACTCCATGACATCAGTATCCAATTACTTAAAGTAATCAATGACTTCATAATTCATTTGTTAGCGCTATCAATAAAAAGAGACCGGACAAAAAGCACGAATTTAAGTCAAAACAATCTTTTGCAAAAGTGCACCAAGGTCTTACAAAGATTACTAAGAAAGTGGTGACAATTTTCACAATAATACCACATCAGGAATTGTTTATATCCGTGTGAGTAGTTTTCATTACGTGTGCAAGCAATATGTTTTTATGTGATCACAGAAATTATATATACAATTGTACAATGATTCCACCACAAGTCCATAGGCCTTGATGTGGATAGCATCCAAATCCGGACTCTTTTCCGTTCGCATTTGATTTGGGCCAGGCGACCTTTGAGGGAGTGCGGTTCATAAAGTTTGACACATTCCTCAGAAGTACACACTTTTAGGAACTGCGGTGTTTTACTCGCTTGGCTCTCAAATCCGTCAGGGAACCTTACGGCCCGCCCGTAAATCAAAACGGTGATACATTTTCCGGCGGCAGCGGAAAGAAAACATTGGAGCTCCCCATCGGCGCCCCCCTCTTTCCTAGTCCACTTCCGATTCTCATCTCCGCTTATTGGGCGGACCCCTAAACCCAACCGTGACGTCCTTCTGTCTGATGACCCCGCTCGTTCCTTTCTGGATTCTCACCCGTCTCAAACTTTGGGCGACTCCCTCCCGGACGACCTCTACTCCGTTTCAGACTTCATCCATCCCGATCACGCCGGTCATAACTCATCCAATCTCTGTCGAGACACTTACCCTTGCGTTATCCTCCCCGTGGCTCCCCACTTCATCACTGCCTAATGTCCAACCTCGCCCTAAATCAATCTTCTCCGCTCCCCGGTTATGTTTTTGTATTTGCGTTCTGTCATTGTGCCGCAAAAACCTTTTAAATCCTCTTCCGAATTACCTTCACCGTTCCCACCCTATTGCCTTTTCTCCATATCTTATCCCGCCCGCCCCCGTCGATGATTGCAGAGTTACCTTGGTTGCGACGGTGCGGCCGAAGAGGATGGCGTAGCAGAGGTTGAGGGCGGAGGAATAGGAGAAGATGCGCACCCGGTTGCGACCGTGGGGGGTCATGCCGAATGGGCTGTTCCACTCATACAGGGTGAGGAAAAGCGCCGTGAGGTGCAGCGTGACGAAGATGCCCACCCACATGGACCAGTGGAGGGGCCACATGAAGGCGCCGATGGGGGCTGCCGTGTCTCGGCTGCGGACCTGGGAGGACCAGAAATGATGACGACAAAGGTTTTGTGGAATTTGAACAAAATGTATAAAGTAGACCAAGCTCTTCAGGGTCTCAAGGATCTTGATCTCGATGAGCAATTAAAGGCGCATTTCTCTACCCCTAAAAGTATTGATCTCGTTTCAGTCTCTACCTCCAAAAGTCTTGTTTGTGTCTCGGTCTTAATTTCCATTATCTTCATCTTGTCTCAGTCTTGTCCTTCAAAATCTTTAGATTTTGTTTTTGTCTGAGTCTCCAAAAGTCTTGCCTCATTTTTGACCTTCAAAAGTCTGTAGTTGGTCTCTGTCTCCACCTTTAAAAGCCTTAGTAATGTCTCTGACTCAACCTGAAAAAGTCTTGGTCTCGTTTTTTTCTCTAGCCCTAAAGGTTTTGGTCCTGTCTCAGGCTCTCCTCGACTAGTATTGGACTTGTCTCTGTCTCAATCTCCAAGTCTTGTCTTGTTCTCAACCTCCAAAAGTCTTAGCCTTGTCTCTGTCTAGACCTCTAAAAGTCTTGGTCCTATCTCTGTCTCAACATCCAAATGTCTTGGTCCTGTCTCTGTCTCAATCTCCAAGTCTTGTTTTGTTCTCAACCTCCAAAAGTCTTAGCCTTGTCTCTGTCTCGACCTCTAAAAGTCTTGGTCCTATCTCGGTCTCAACATCCAAATGTCTTGGTCCTGTCTCTGTCTCACCTCTAATAGTTTTGGTCTTGTCTCAGTCTTGACCAGAACAAGTCTTGTCTTGTTCTCAACCTTCAAAAGTCATGGTCTTGTTCGGGTCTTGACCTCTAAAAGCCTTAGACCCGCCTCTGTCGCGACCAAAAAAAATCTTGGTTTGGTTTTGTTCTTAAACCCCCAAAGTCTTAGTCCTGTCTCAGTCTCGCCTCTTTTTCTCTCTCTCGACCTAAAAAAGTACTGTTCTTGTCTCGGCCTCCATCTCTAAACGTCATTCCTCTTTATCTCACAGTTTCGGTCTTCACCACAATCTTGGTTTTGTCTCGTTTTTGACCTCAATAGTATTTGCTTGTCTCGATCTATACCTCTAAAAGCCTAGGTCCTGTCTCTCTCTCGACCCACAAAAAGTATTGATCTTTTCTCCGTCCTGACACGTCCTAGTCTCGATGTCTCGGTTGGCGTGGTCTTGACTACAACGCCTTCCTTTTCAAGTCCAGTATTGCTCACTGTGCTGTAAAATAGCTATTTCACGCCGAACCTTGTTTACCATTTTACTCGCGAATCCTTAAGAGGGCCGTTTCAGGATCTGCATCATATTTTTACCACCAGCCTGAGGTGTCTTGTCAGTAAACACAGCCAGCCCTTAATTAGCTTGTAAAAACCATCCACATAGTCTTTCATTTTGCACAATTTGTCTACTGTGGAAAGGCGAGGGAGTTTTTCCTTTCCTTACAGGCAGATGAGCCCTTATTCTGAAATGGGACCCCACCGTCACATCGTATTATACATCGCAGCATGTCAGCCGCACGGGGAGATGTTAACAAATCAAACGAATAACGGCGGCGTGTCTCGGGGCTGCGCTCAGACGTCTTCTCCCGCCCGCCTCTCCGAGCCGTTATGGCGTCTTAAACCGATGCTCGTTTTTGGAATTTCCATAATTAATAGGCTCGGCGTAAAACGAAACTAATTAATCACTCGCTAATGAACTCCTGTTGCTGGATGAGAGGGGCCAAAGGGTGAAATCAAGCGGTGGGGGTGGCGGGTAGCAGGCCGCATTTGCGGAAATGTGTTTGAAATTATGGTTGCTATAATACTGTACTGCTATTTGGATATTCCGCTGATATTTCTATCAAGTAGTCAGGTGGAAAATTAGATTGACACTATGTGCCATCATTTGATTAAAATAATGAGAAAATGATGCAGAAAAAGAAGGTCAAGACCAATACTGTTAGAGGCGAGACAAAGACAGGACCAAGACCTTTGGAGGTAGATACCGAGATAGGATCAAGGCTTTTAGATTTCAAGAAAAAGACAAGACTAAGACTTTTGGAGGTGGAGAACGAAACAAGATTTACGGAGATTGGGACAGGACCAAAACGTTTGGGGCTGGAGAAAAGAACGAGACCAAGACTTTTGGGGTTGAGACAGAGTCTGTATAAGGTTTTCAGAGATCCAGACAGGGACAAGACCATGATTTTTTGAGGTTGAGAACAAGACAAGATTTTTGAAGGTCAAGACCGAGACAAGACCAATATACTATTGGAGGCGAGACAGAGTCAGAATCAAGACTTTTGGAGGTTGAGACCCAGACAAGACCAAGACCTTTGGAGGCTGAGACTTAGATAGGACCAAGGATTTTCAAGGTCGACACAGAGACAAGACTAAGACTTTTGGAGGTTGAGAACAAGACAAGACTTACGGAGATTAGGACAAGTGCAATACTAATAGAAATGAAAACAAAAGTCAAAATACTGCACAGGGGTTAAAAAATACTTCTGTGGTACTGAACGAGTTAAGTATAAAAGTATTTACACTTGGTTATTTCCATCAGCTGACTATGTTGAAGATGTTGACACATTGTCCTCTACCTTCATTCCCCCATCATCAGGACGCCAAAAATATCCCAAAGCGAACTAACGATGACCGCCGGCTACCGTACCAGAATGCCCAAGCTGGTGGAGTAAAAGGGCGAAGTGAAGTCGATGACTCTGCTCCTGGCCGAGTTGATGGAAAAGGAGGTGACGGCCATGTCGGCGGCGCCGCTCCTCAGGTCGCCCACCAGGCCGGTCCAGCGGCCGCTGCCGCTCATGGCCCCGTACTTGCCGTCCCCGACGATATAGAGGTCAAAGGTGAAGCCCATGTCCTCGGCCAGCTTCTCCAGCAGGTCGATGCAGTAGCCGTAGCAACACTTGCGCAGGTCCTCCGGAAGGCCTGCGAGGGGAAAGCGGGGGACGTGGACCGCATTTGGATGAACTGCGAGATTAATGCTGACTCTCATGTTACACCCTTTTCACACTTGAGCTAGTGCTGGTTGGGAGCAACGGCCAAAATAAGCTTTGATTTGCTGCAGCGTCGCAGCTTGCAAAAACCGGCGCCAGACTACCGACACCTCAATGCCGGGCTCAAGGAAAGGCTCTTATATCAAATATATTGGAGCTTAGCGTTTCGAAATCAAGGATGAGGGTTCGGTGTCGGGTAAACGGGGTACGGATACCATGTTGATATTGTAAGAAAAAGTACAGTGGTACCTTTAAAAAAGAATTCGATCCGGAAGTCATTTTCTAACGTGACAAAGTAGTGGACCCGCTTTTTACATAAAAAACAGCCCAAAATAATGATCCTAAAACCTTTAAATCAGGGGTATCAAACGCGTTTTAGCTTGCGGACCGCATGGAGGAAAATAATTCAGAATATTAATCATAAAATATTTCAAGTTTTTCATTGATTGAAAAAATTCCGCTGGTTTTTATACTTTACGTTAAGAAATCTGTTGGCTCGCGGGCCGGATTAATATATACACGTGTAATAGTTCATTATTTCGGGTGTAGCTCATGCGGCCTGGTTGCAGCTGATCCAGACCGAAAACTGGCCGCGGACCAGCAGTTGGGGACATTTTTTCTAGATTAATGATTGGGGTTAGCGGTTGCATTTCAGTGGTTAGTGATAAGAGTAAGGGTAAAGTCGTAATTTTTTGGGTTGGTTGTTAGTGGTAGGTTTTAAAGTTAATTGTTGGGTGTTAAGTTTAACAAAAGCTAAAGGATTTTGATAGCTAAGTTTACTCATTTTTTCTCTATAAAAAAATACTTTGGGGGGTTATTTATTCAACCCAACTATTTGGGTTTATTCATCTCAGCCCAAAAAACTGGGTCATGTGTATAACCCACAAACCAACATCAAGATTGGGTTGTCTTGGATAAAATATGACCCAACTGTTACCAAGTGTTAGAAATAGGGTTAGGGTTTAGGTTTCGGCTTATAATCAACAATCTTAGTCCTGACCCACAGAAAACCCAATTTAAAAAACGTGTAAATGAAAGAACAAATAGAATTGATTTGAACAAGGCTCACTCGTTCAAGGTTTTCCCGTCGGTGCGCTCCGGGGGGTTCTAGATGAAACTTCAGGGGTTAAATCATATTGGGTACGTGGACCCAGATCTGTCAGGTCTATCAGTTTGTAGTCAATAAAGCCCGAGAACCCGAACTGAAAGCAAACTTACCGAAGCCGTCCCAGTCTGCCGCTGACGCATTGGGGTTATGCAGCTGGTTGAAGAGTCCTTGTATCACCTCCGTCCGGTTGGTCCTAGGATCCAGACAGAGCTGTCCGGCGGGACACAACCCGTCCTCGTCCACCTCCCGAGTAAACACAAAGGGGTGCTCCACCAGCGTCACCACCCTCAGACGGTGGCCCTCCACGGAAAGGCCTGGCCTCCAGCGTCCCCCCGCGTTAAAGTCTCCTTGACCGTCACCCCCCCTCACTCCGGCGCCGAGACCTTGACCCTGGCTGCTGCTGAAACCTCCCGCCAGACCGTGGACACCGCCCTCCAGTTCCAGTCTGCCTCGGGACCACTGACCGACAGTGACCCAGGCCGGCTGTCCCAGGGCGCCCCTCTTCAGGCTCCAGACGTGGAACAGCTGTGAGGAGAGGATTCTGGAGATGCCGGCATCCACTTGGATCAGGCCTGTGGCACCGGTGAACGAGGTGTTGGGGAAAAACCTAGAGATACAGTATAAAATGAAAAAAATATATACATCTATATAGTTTTACAACTTCCACATGCTTTTAGTAATATATTACAGTTTCCCCAGGGTATTAAAAAGCGGGCGGCCTGCCAGGTTCTTCCTGTCCCCTCGCCAGGCTAAAAGCCTCCCCTTACCTGGTCAATGATAAACACTGACCGTCATATATATTCCCTTTCCGTCAATGAAAAGAATCACACAAAGTCATTTTTTGTCCCCGGTCTACACAAACAGTTTAGCAGGTTTTCTGGGGAAAAATCAGATGTCAAATTCAGCCCATGTCGGGCTCATTTACTGCCATTCAAAATTGGAACTATTGTCAATTTTGGAGAGATCGAAAACCCAATGTTTTATCATGCATTTCCCTCGTTTTTTTTATTTAATCCTTTAAAAGGCAACTGGCAAATGGGGTGCAATAGATATTCACACCAAAAAAAAAAAAACTCTGGCTCTCATTTCCCACATGTGTGGGCATTACTGCTAGTAGGTTTACTGACAAAACCCATAAAAAAATGATCGCTGGAAAATTTTCCAATATAGCGTGGGGCATGAGCGATGAATCGTGATATAGTGGATGAAGACTTTATTTACCGCCGTGGGGAAATTCGGTCGTCCTTGCAATCGCTCACGTTGCTCGCATATCCATAAAAAGACAATGCGCTCACCTTAAAAGCATATTTGGTTTCAAGCACGAATGAAGAATGGATAAACATCCATATACTTTCTAGAGTGCTTGACCTTATAAGGGTTATGGGTAACCTTCGGCTAGCGTCGGGCTACACCCTGACCTGGTCGCCATAACAACCATTCAGTGAATGAGTGAATAATGCTAATATGCACGCTTCTGGAATATAAGAGGGAGCTATGGAGGATAAATAAATACAAAAGCTACACAGGAAGGTCAGAATTTGTATGGTGACGCAAGCTAACTGCTAGTCCACCATCATCATCGAAAGCATCTCTGTCTTCGAAAATCAATTGACAAATACCTCCCAGCAGGGAATCGTTTGACCACTATAAAATAAAATGCACTTTAAATACGCTTTTAAAACCACTCACGATAGAACAAAGCTTTACCGTTCCGCCGTTTTGAAACGAGGCCGACCAAGAGCAGACCAGGATCTCCGTCATGTGACAGCAGTAGTAAATAAGTGCAATTATCGAAAAACGGCCTGCGGATGGAGTCAAAACAACACAAATACAGCCAAGCCCCTAGGGTCATGACAGTTGTTTTTGTGGCAAAGTGGGGAAAATACCTTAAAGAGGGGACGAAAAAACTCAGTATTCCACATAGCTACATAAAAAAGACATAAGTCAGGGACGCTGTAACGCGGGGGTCCACTTGTTTATAGGATGAAGCTAGACTACCCAAGAAAAGAACATGGGATTGCACACAAGAAGTCCCGCGCCGATATTCGAATCCCAGAGCACAAAACCGCGTGGCAGTCATGCGAAACACTTGTCCACCGCGCCGCCTGGAGAACAAACATCCCGGCTTTACCCTAATGAAGGAATTGGAAAAGTGGAAAAGAAGCAATCAAAAGGTTAAAAAGGATATTGCAGCGGGCCACGCTCTGATAGCGGAGCTTTAGCCAGTCATCTTGGTTGAGGGAATTGCATCTCCCGGAAAGTCATAATTAAAAGTTAATGCGGAGCA
This sequence comes from Hippichthys cyanospilos, assembly GCF_059441005.1. Taxonomy (NCBI): domain Eukaryota; kingdom Metazoa; phylum Chordata; class Actinopteri; order Syngnathiformes; family Syngnathidae; genus Hippichthys; species Hippichthys cyanospilos. Next base: position 2,384,562 of record NC_142382.1, read on the forward strand.
GCGCGGGGTCTTCTCCGAATCGGCCAAAGACATTGCTATGCGCCTCACTCGTCGGCCGGTTTCCGCATGGGGGTCTTTACCGGGAAATACGTTAAGATAAGCAATTCCGATCTGCGTACGAACCGCTCGGGCGACGTCATCTGGCGTCTCATTAGGGAGGCGGGATCCTGATTTGAACCCAGATGAGGAATGAATGATCAGATCTTGATTGGAGGTGGGTGATTGGAAACGCTATGCCGGGTTGTTTAAATGTTAAAAAACGCAGGGGTCACCGATTCGGAAATGAGCGGCGAACCGTGCGCGGACTGCGGATGATCCCCGGCTAGAGATTATCTCGTCTTTCCTTGTTTTAGACTCTCCCGTCCCGAGCTCGACACGGGAATCGACGTGCGCGGAATGTAATCCTCTCCCTATTAAAGCATGAGATATGCTCGGTGAAATAAAAAGATTAGATTGATCACGCGGGTCATTAACCTCAGCTCAGAGTCTTCTTCCGTTCGCCGATTCCGCCGGTTTCTTTCCGAGTCCCGGCGTCATTATTTACTTCGACGGCGCCGTAATCAATTTATATAATCCGTCTCCGGCAAAAACCTTCTTCCGAATGCGCCCGGTGTCGTCGTCGTCGCCGACCGCTTATGTTTCCTCATCAGCCGCCCTGACAATAAAAGCGCCGGTGCTTCCCCGGGCCCGGGATGTTGAAATCACTCATGGTAATAGCGCGGCTGAATCATCGTAAACCCAAAGACGGATGATTCATCAAGGCGGGCCGCACTCTCGTCCCGCATGCGACAAAGAAATTAAATCTCACATCTCTTCAACGTCCCTTTTTTTTTCAATTTGGGAGATTCGTGCGGAAAGATAAGTGCGGAATCCCGGTTTTTACAGGATCCTTCCGTGCTGGTCTACCGATAACGCTTGTACGGAAATGCGGTGCTGCCGAAGTGGAGTACCGTATTTTTCGGACTATAAGGCACACTCGAAGGCTTTAACTTGATCAAAAATTTACAGGGCGCCTCATAATCAGCTGTGCCTTGTTTGCATGACAAATTGATTTTTTTTCTTCCCTTTACCCTGTTCATTGAGGCTGCGGTTTATAATCCCGTGCGCCTTATAGTACCCAAAATTCAGGTAAGCATTTCTAATTGAAAAAAAAAAACATTCCTTGTTCTAAGCATACTCGCTAATTACGTTTGAACATATTTGAAAGTAGATTCAAGTATATTTGAATATATTTGCAACTACGTTTAAGTACGGTTAAAGATAATCAAAAGTACCTTCAAATGTACTCGTAGGCTAAATGCTAAAAACAGTATTTTTTCTCGCGTGATGGGATGGTGTATTGACTCGTCAAAGGGCAAATAAAACAACTTTTGTAAGGATTTGGTCTATATTATACCAATACATTTAAAATTTCGGAAAGTAGACATTTCTTATTAGTAAGTTTTATAATTGTACTATGTCAGTTCTGCAATTTTTTGGGCTAATGCCACAGGGTATTGCGATGTGCAAATCAAATATATTCTTTTTTTTTTGGGGGGGCGTGGGGGTGTTATTTCCACAGGGAATGTGCTTTTGCAAAACAATACCCTGCGGCATTATAGGGAAAAAAAATTGGCCTAAAATTATGTTCAAATATTAGTGGGAAGATATTTAAACGTATGCTTATACGTGCATGCTAATAATTTTGAACATCCTTGCGAATATTTTCAAAATTATTCGCGAATACATTTAAAAGTACTTTCAAATAAGTTTAAACAAACATGCAAATATTTTTACCGGACATTGCACCGTATTTCGAGATGTGTTTGAACGTACTAAATACTAAAAACATAGCATTTTTTCCACAAAATAAAGTCTTGACTTGCGCATAATACGTGAGTATATTGTTTATTAGTAATCATTATGGTTTTACTACGTATTTCCTGCATTTTCCCTGACAATACCACAAGGGTTTACATGCGCACGTCAGTACCATTTTGGGACGTAGACTGGTCGAACATGCAATAAAGATATTTGGACTTTTTCTCCATTTTTTCAAGTGTCAGGATAAGCGTAGGATCCTTTTTTATTGTGTTTTTTTGCGGCGAGCCACGGGCCACCTCTAATGGATGCGTCTTCCCGGCAGCGCGGGAGAGGGATGGCTTCCTGTCAATAACACCTGACCGGCCCGTTGCCGCGCTCAAGAGTGAATGTCAACAAAGTGGCCCCGCTTGTAAGTAATGACTCTATAAGAGAGTCTCAGGCATTCGTCTCACCATCTTATCGCTCCATCTTCCTCCGGAGGGAAAGTTTACTCTCCTGGGGGATGATACCCGACCGAGTTTGTCTTAGGGCCTGTGAATCTCTCAGGAGGATGGAATCAGAATCGGTGTCCGGCAAGATGGCAGCGGTTTCAGATTCCCCCCTTTTTTTTTTTTACCCCCTCCAAGGCTGCTTTGATTTCATTGGGACTTAATTTGTGTTTTTCTTCCTCCCCTTCCGGCTTGCCGTGTCCCCGCGTGTGTATTTTCTCTTTAATGCTCTCCCGGGAATAAGCAACGGTATATTTTATGATTATTACAGGCAGCTGAAATAGAACCGCAGCCAAAGTTTCTCCACTTTTTCGAAGGCTATAAGTTTATTCTTGGCGGAGAGACTCAGCGCCCCCCGCCCCCCAAACACCTTGCACCCTACCCCCCTGCCTACAAATTAGCTTCTTCTACTTTCTCTTACTCCCTACTAGGGATGTCTGATATCACTTTACCACAGATACGATCCATGACCAAATGAATCGATAGTTACTATCGTGTCGTGTATTTTGGGACTTGTTATATTAATTTCTTTCGTATTTTGACCCAAACGTCCCATTTTGGTAGTTTTGTCCATGTAACTTCTAGTCAGTAGAGCAAGGTAGAATTCATTGTGGAAACTTAAGAGTAGAGTAGAGTAGATAATTATGATGCGGGCTACAACGGGCATCCGTCAAAGGCAGAGTGACAAACTGCCCAACTCTGGTTTTTCGCATTTAGCCAACAAGTACGCTCGAAGGAGAAAACCTCAATTATTTCCTTTACAATAAGGATGATCATTGATGTATTGCTTCTCTCCTTATGAGGATAAAACAATCAAATCAATCAATCAATCAAATTTGATCTGGATAGCTCCGAATGACCGAAGTCTCAAAGGGCTTCACAGTTGAAAAGAGGTCACGTCTAGACTTCTTTTCGACATCTTTTCGTTGCGGGCACACAACAGCATCCCCTGCTCAAAGCTCCCAGAAGGGGAAGGAAAAACTCCAAAACCCAATTTGGGGAAAATCAGAAACCTTCAGAAGGGACCACAGGTGGGAGGAGCCCCCTCCCAGGCTCAACAGGTTGAAGCGGATGCTGCGTGTACCAAATACCGATACACAATACAGACAAATACAGATACACAATACATTTCCTTTCACACAAGCACCGTAGTCACGTTTAATTCCAATTCCGTGGGCAGGAAAATTTGCAGGAAAACTCAATGTCATTTCCGGTTATTTTGCCAGCTGCACCACAAGACAGCTTATTGGACCGCTTTCTCCACTTCTAGCAACAGACTCATTGCTTCGCAACGCTCAACACTCTCTTGACTCATTCTAGCCCGTAGCCTCCTCCTGAAAATTGTTCTGGCGCCATCCGCCCCGGCTTTAACCGCAGACGACGGGGACTCTCCGCTTAGCGATTACGTTGTTGATGATGGCGCTCGGCTGGCGTTCGCATCACTCCTCAAGCAAATCCTCCTTCCCTCACCACCCCAGAAAGAAAAAAAAAAAAAGTGGATAGGCTGCGCGGCGTTTCATCCATTGTGCCTCTTAAAAATAACCTTCGCGTCAACTGTCAGCGCGCGGCTCGTTCAAGCGGCGTCACGTTGATGTTCCCGTGCATCGCTCACAGCACCGAGAGCTGTGTAAACATGACAGGATGGCGGCTTTGTTGGGCTTTAAGTGGAAGATGTTAATGGCTTAATATGGAGATAAAAACGTGTATGTGTGTGCCAGTAGACGTCAGGCTGACAGAAACACTTGAAAGCTGTCAGAGGCCATTTGAAATCTGCAGGAAGTGAAGAAAAAGCAGCCGGGGCGGTGACGATGACACCCCGCCATCTCACGCCCGCCCCGCACGGCGCAACGAGGCAGCCCGCGCTGCGGGGAGGGAAAAAAAATGAAAATACGGAAAGAAAAAAATCAGGGCTCGCAACCAACTTGTCACTCCAAAAGCTAATAGGCACCCGCGCATTTACGCCGAATGCCGATTGAAAAACATGAATTTTGGGGAGAGTTTTCTGACGCGTGTGAATAGAAATCACATTTTGGTGTGAATTTGAATAATGATGATCTCAAAACCCTTATACCTTTTTACCCTAAAATAATAATAAAGAAAAAAAACGGAATTTCCATGAATAAGAAATGAAATTATGACCTCTCAACGCATTTTATCGACAACTTTCAAAAAAATTTAATAGGGAACTGATGTGTGATTAGTTTCTAAAAATATATTTTCTATCGTAGAAACAACAGAGGCGGAAAAGGAATATGATATAGAAGCAGGGGGAGCAGGAAAAGCAGGAGCAGAAGGAGCAGCAGAAATAGAGGCAGAAGAATAGAAGCGGGGGCCAAAGAAACAGGAGAAGAAAAAGAAGAACTTGAAGACGCAGTATCAAAAGAAGAAACAGAAAAAGAAGCTGATAAGAGCAGAAGAAAATGCAGAAGAGGAAGAAGGAGACGCAAAAGAAGATGCAGGAGAGGAAGAAGAAGTAAAAGAAGAAGCAGAAGAAGAAGATTAAGTAGAAGAAGAAGCTGAAAAACAAAAGAAGACACGGAAAAAACCAGGAAGAAGAAGCAGAAGAGGAAGAAGATCCTGTAGCATCGGAAGAAAAAATAGCAAAAAAAGAAGAAGCAGAAGAAAAATCAGCAGAAGAAGCAGGTGAAGCAGAAAAAAGAAGCACAATAAGCAGGAGGAGAAGCAGAAGAAGAATATTATATTTACGAAAATGGAAGAAGAAAAAGAAGAAATATTGATATGAAAAAAAACACTCAATATGAACGGCGAACCACAGAAACGATGAAACTATCAGGAACGAAGATTTACCTGGATAGGTATGGTCCCGAAGAAGGCGGCTCTCGCCTCGCGGGCTTGTCGAAGCAGTTGACCGCGTTCTGCACCAGCGCCAAGTCGGGCCTGGCCACGGCCGCCACGGTCAGGGCTCGGCCAATCAGCTGCAGCGCGTCGCGGATGTAGAAGCTGATGGGCTTGCGTCCCACCTCCCCGTACGCCAGCAGGCCCAGAGGACCCCCCAAGGTATGCAGCGAGTCCGGCGACAGCGGGTATCCCATGATCCACTGCAAGGCCGGCAGGGACGGGGCCAGCCGCTGGGCCGCCCGCAGCACCGAGGAGACACACTCGGGGTCCGAGCCCAGCAGGAGGACGCTGGAGACGGGCGAGGCGGCCCGCAGGAGGCGCACCGAGAGGATTCGCAGGACCTCCTCCTCCCTCTGGTCCTCCCGCCTCTCCTCGTCCTGCCCGCCGCCCGTCGCCCGGGTCAGATTGAGCACGTCCCGCAGGCGCCAGGCGGCCCCGCTGTGGGTCTGCAAGTGGGTCAGCAGACCCTCGCTGCCCTCCTCCCAACCGGGGCAGAGCACGGCCGCGCCGCCCCAGCCGCCCTCCTCCGCCGCCGCGCCGTCCCCGGTGCCCCCCTGCAGGACGGCCAGCAGCAGGCCGCCCAGGGAGGACGGAGGCACGCGGGCCGACATTTGCAGGTGGAACGCGTTCTGTGGGAGAAAAATAAAGAGAAAAGAAAATGATCATAATCTGCTCCGTGGCAATTTGCTACCTTTCCAGGGTGGCTGGATGGGACCCATCCGGAACGGCAAAACTGAATGCCCATCATTTCGGGGCATCGTTATATGGTTATTGTAAATTGGACAATAGAAAACTGGAAGCAGAAAGAGAAGAAGAAGAGGCAGAAGACAAATGACTAGATGCAGATACAGAGGAAGCAGCAGCAGAAGGAGATAAAGCAGAAGAAGAAATCAAAGCAGAAGTGGAGAAGATGAATATAAAGCAGGAACAGAAGAAACAAACTGGAGTAAAAAAAGAAACAGAGGGATCAGAAGATAAAGAAGAAGCAGAAGAAGTGGAGATGATGAAGCAGAAACTGAAGAAACAGAAACGGACGTAAAAAAGAAACGAGGGATCAGAAGATAAAGAAGAAGCAGAAGAAGATGAAGCAGAAGAAAAGCAGATGCAGAAGAAGCAGGAACAGAAGAAACAAACTGGAGTAAAAAAAGAAACGGAGGGATTAGAAGATAAAGAAGAAGCAGAAGAAGTGGAGATGATGAAGCAGAAACTGAAGAAACAGAAACGGACATAAAAAAAAAAACGAGGGATCAGAAGATAAAGAAGAAGCAGAAGAAGATGAAGCAGAAGAAAAGCAGATGCAGAAGACCAGAAACCGAACAAGCATAAGAAAAAGCAGAAGTGAAGAAAACAGAAGATGAAGAAGCAGAAACAGAAGAAACAGAAATGTAAAAACGAAGCAGAAATAAGCAGCAGTAAAGAAGAAGCAGAAGAAAAAGCAGAAACAGAACAAACATAGAAAACAAAGAAGCAGAAGATGAAGAAGCAGGAAAATAAGAACAGAAACAGAAAAAGTAGAAGCAGGAGAAGCAGAAGGAGAAGCAGAAACAGAAGAAGCAGAAGACGACAACAAAGAAGCAGGGGAAGCAAAAGAAGAAGCGGAAGCAAAAAATTGAAGAAGCAGAAAAGCAGACGAAAGAGAAGAAACAGGACGAAGAATCAGAAACACAAGAAGTATAAGCAGAGAAAGCAACCAAAGAAGAAACTGAAAAAGCACAAGAAGACATAAAAGAAGCAGAAGAAGAAGCTGGAGACGAAGCAGAATCAGAATTACAAGCAGATGCAGAAGAAGCAGAAAACGTAAAATAATTAGAAGAACCAGAAGACAAAGAAGAAACAAAAGAATTCACTTGGGGAACATTTCACAGGTTGTAGGTCAGTGAAAAACCGCTATTCTAAGTCCGAAGTCCTTCTTATGGTCGGGTGAGGGGAAACGCTCAAATTCGGCCCCATCACTTAATCCGCCGCGTCGGACTGGGCTTGGCAGGGGCGACAGCGTCCCCAGTTCCACACCACAACACTGGATCGTTTCATACGCGTCCAAACTGGATAACACTGTTGTCCTTGAACGCAGCACACAGATGGAACCCCCCCTTCACCCCGCCTCCCTGAAATCCGCCAACAACGCCTTCCTTTGGGGACGCTGACAATATTTCATCCTATCAGCGCTCCGGGCAAGGTTGATCTTTCATATATAGGAGAAAGTCCAAAGTTCATCTTTTGAAGCCTTTGGACGGCGGGATTAGCATGCGTCTCCCGACACGTTTCTCCATAAGAGTCGGCCTTAAAAGGCGTGATTGAACGCCCGTTGCCGAGATTTGCGTCGCTTGCGTAAACACAATAAAGCCGCGCGCACGTGCGGGCGGCGACTCGTATACTGGCGTGTCACCTGCGAGTCTTTAAAGATGAAATATTCCCAGCAAAAGTGCAGATTGGACACATTCATTCAAATGGAAATGTCCCACCCGGGAGTAAACAAAAGCGGCCCACCGCCGAGTCTCTTAAGAGAAGGAGAAAAAGTGACTGAAGTGTGCCGAGACGTGCTCGATTTCACGCGGGGAGGAATTTATTCTCGCCGGGTGTGTAAATACGACGGGACGAGACGAGATGGACGGGTTGCAATTTGAGTGCTAGTCGGGAGAATCAAATTGCCGCATACGTGCCGTATCCTCCATAATATTTGTCACGTGACGGTTTATGCTGCCAAACAAGACAAAAGCCCGGAGAAATGACGGAGAAAAACGGTTTACCTTTTACCACCTTGTAGAAAGTAAACCGTTGGATTTTGGAGCGTAACATCATTTTGAACTCGTTCTTTCCCAAAGAGATATTTTTACGTTTTATAAGTCAAGACGAACAGTTATTTTGAACCCGTGACGATTCATGCGAACAAAAACGATGAAAGCCCTCAGCTACGATCGAAAAAAGGTATATCTTTTAATCGCGTGTATCCGTAAAACAGTAAAATGATTATCGGAACATGAAACATTCAATGCCAATGACAATTTTGACGTTATAACAGTCAAGACAATGAATCCTAGTTATTTTGAACCCGTGACGATTCATGCGGACAGATACGATGAAAAATCGAAAAAGGTACACCTTTTAATCGCATATATCCGTGAGTCATTAAAATGATTTTCGGAACGTAAAACATTCAATGCCAATGACATATTTTTACGTTATAACAGTCAAGACAATCAATCCCGGTTATTTTGAACCCGTGACGATTTATGCAGAGAAATACGATGAGCCTGCAGCTGCGGTGGAAAAAAGGTATACCTTTTAATCACATATATCCGTGAGTCATTAAAATGATTTTCGGAACGTAAAACATTCAATGCCAATGGCATTTTTACGTTATAACAGTCAAGACAATCAATCCCGGTTATTTTGAACCCGTGACGATTCATGCGGACAGATACGATGAAAAATCGAAAAAGGTACACCTTTTAATCGCATATATCCGTGAGTCATTAAAATGATTTTCGGAACGTAAAACATTCAATGCCAATGGCATTTTTACGTTATAACAGTCAAGACAATCAATCCCGGTTATTTTGAACCCGTGACGATTTATGCGGACAAATACGATAAGCCTGCAGCTACAGCGGAAAAAAGGTATAACTTTTAATCACATATATTCGTGAGTCATTAAAATGATTTTCAGAACATAAATTATTCAACATTCAATGCCAATGACATAATTTTACGTTAAAACAGTCAAGACAATCAATCCCGGTTATTTTGAACGATTTGACGATTTAGGCGGACAAACGCGACCAAAATCCGCTGCTACCGTGGAAAGTGGTATAATTTTTGCAACTTTGAAAATTTTTGCAAGAATTGCTGAGTGAATTAAGAAAAAAAAAAACTTTACAATTTGGAGTTACTCGTGTTTTTTGATGAAAATTTTTCTTCAGTAAATTTCATCCACTTTTTCAGTTGTTAGGCTATTTCATTCTTAAGGTCAATTCCGATTTCTTTGTATATTTTTGCACATATTCGTTTTTAAATCAATACGAACAGTACAATTCCAAGTCTTTCAAAACTGGAGCCACACCTCTTTCATAATCCGGATATATATCCGACGTAAGAGCATATTTTAAAAAAAAATCTCATGCATGATGATAAAATGAATGTGAAAATTGCACGTCGAAAAAGAGTTTAACGTACGGACGTTTTGACTCCACTGTGTCAAAAATTGGAGAAAAGATCGTTAAATGTCCCTGACCTCCGAGCATCTGTATGCGCGCTAGCCCCTTTTTTTTTTTTTTTTTGCCGTCCTCAGGTAAAAGTTCCATGTGCAAGCGCAAAGGCTCCAAAGGAAGAATGCAAGATAAGCAAGTGATGGGGAACGTCAGCATTATCGCGCTGGAAAAGGCGGTGGGACGCCCTTTCTCACGCAAATTAGCGGCCTTGGATGCCGGCCGGGATTCTGATGAGCTGGACTTCACAAACACCCTTAACATATTTATTGTGTGGGGTAAAAAAAAAAAAAAAAGTTTTCCACCATTTGAAGGAGCAATTTGAAGTCATTTCATTTAATTGTCATTTAATTAAGGACTTATTTATAGATCCATAAAATCAGGCTTATGTCTCTGAAATTGAAAAGTGACATTCTGTGTGTGATAAATATAGAACATAAGTATTGGAATTCTACACAATTCCATTTCAAATGATAAACATAGATGGAGTTTTGAGGAAAAACACGTTGAAAATTTGGTAAATTCACCTTTCAACGGTGCGCATCGTGAACTCATCTCTTATTTTCATACACTTTAATTATATTTTGAACCAAATGCATGCTGGGAAATGAAAGTCCAGACCTTAAGGAGGTTCCTTTTGGAGATATAGATGAAAATACAAATATCCATAATTCAAAACTAACCTCCAACACATCATATACATTTCAGTGTGTTTTTGTATTCAAAACTGTTTTTTTTTTTTTTTTTTTTTTTTTGGGGGGGGGGCGGGGGGGGGGGGGTATTTGAAGCAAATTCTGATATTCGCCCCCCCCCCCAAAAAAAAATGTGAAAGCCAAATGTATGGGTGATCATTAAAAACAAAATTATATTTATATTTACAATATAAAAGATACGAAGTACAGGTTGAACATTTGACTTCCTTAAAATACTTATAAGACTACTAAAACGTCATTTATTGTTTACTAAAGAAAAAAACATTTACAAAAAATGGTCAGAAAAGTATTTTTGGGGGTGTGGCTAAAACACAATTAAATCTGACAGAGTATTCTAAATTATTAATTAAATGAAACTTTTTGAGATTTATATTCATAGTCTTGTGCAAATTGAACCCAGTATAACATTTTCAAACTTTAACAATAATAATCTATATCTATATAATCTAGTCTATAATTATAAAAATATGATCAAATTTAATTAACATTGATTAATATTATTGAAGTCATCAATATGAATGTTTTAGTGACTTAAAAATAAATCCGAAAATGACTCATTTAATTTGAAAAAGCCCAGTTTCAAAATAACACGAAAGTTTTACGTATTTTCTCTATTTATCTTGTACTTTTCTGGAATGTTTTTCTGTCATATAGGCGCATTTTAAAAACAGCAATCTGCGCCGTTGTGGGTGTGAGCACAGCCGACTCATTTCGCCGGCAATCGAAGTGCCAATTTGGTCCAAGTGCCGCACACGCGCTGATTTTGATGATTATTTTTCCCGCTGAAATATCCGCTGTGAGTACTTTTGCCGCCTGCGCCGCATGCGCGGGGGTGTGGAAGTCAGCGCCTCGAAGCGGCGCTTACCCGAGGCCCGCCTTTGCCCTCGCCGTCCACTCGCCGCCTCTTAAGGCTAAGCCCCCACTTCAACGTCTTTAATAAGCTCTCCAACTGCAGGTGCGGCGAATTGCTTTGTGCGCTTCTCTTCGGAAATCTATTTTTGTGCGTGCGCGCGCATGGCCAAGAAACTTTACGCGCCGACGCCTAAATAAGGAATAAGCTTAGTAACGGTGAGCTGCTCTACGCTGTTGTGATCCGCCGCACCCGTGTCAGGCTGCCGCTTGCTCCGGAGATCCGCCGCGGGAGACTTTCTGAACCTCTTAGAGGTGCCAAATTCCGGGTTCGCTACCTAGCTTGGGTTTGGGGTCAAGGGTCAGTTATGTTGTTGTTAACTGCGATACATGCAGGTGATTTTCTTTTTTGAATTGAGCAGATCTTGAAATATATATATATATATATATATATATATATTATTATCATATTACATATATCAGTAATCAATAAGAGAGACTGAAGGTGAAGAACACAATCTGAGTCAAGCTGAGCACATGCATGGCTTATGCAGTCATTTCACAAGGCTGGCAGTGAATGAGTTAACGTTCATTGCTGTCAGTTATCAATAAGAGAGACTGAAAAAAAACAATCCTTGTTTCAGAAAAGTAATGTTCATAAAACAAATGTTATGTTCAGTAGGTTGTGATTTTAAAAAGCCAGATTTTACCCCATACTTGCATGGTTGGACCCAACTCGTCACGTTCCACCACTCGTTACCTGTCAAGTTAGTGATTTATTGTTGTGAACGCATCTCTAATATGAGCCCAAAAGAGGACACTTTAAGTTCTGTGGACAAACATTTATTCACAATTATTTCTTTTTTAGAACAGGTCTGACACTTTATGTTGATTATTTTTTGTGGAGAAATATTCATTAATAATTAAGTTAATGATTTATTTATGTGAACAGATCTCTACTGGACAGGACATTTTTTGTTGAATATTTTTCAGTGGACAAATATTTATAATTATTTCGTTTTGACAAAGGGTTTGAAACTTTATGTTGAATATTTTTCAGCGGACAAATAATTATTTATAATTATTTTGTTTTGACACAGGGTCTGAAACTTTATGTTGAATATTTTTCAGTGGACAAATATTTATAATTATTTCGTTTTGACAAAGGGTCTGAAACTTTATGTTGAATATTTTTCAGTGGACAAATATTTATAATTATTTCGTTTTGACAAAGGGTCTGAAACTTTATGTTGAATATTTTTCAGTGGACAAATAATTATTTATAATTATTTTGTTTTGACAAAGGGTCTGAAACTTTATGTTGATGATTTTTTATGGACACATATCTATTAATAATTCAGATTTATTTAAATACCGGATTTCTTCTATGATTTCTAGGATTTCTTCTATGATCCAAAAGAGGACGCTTTGATTATTTTTTTTGGTGAAGTTTGAAAGGGTCCAACATTTAATAAAAAATACATTGATGGCTTTTTTAACCCCGAAAATGCTTTGTACTGCTTCTTATTATTATTTATGATTTATTATTTTTTATTAATATTTCATGGGGGGGTACATCCCTGAAAAAAAGGTTGAGAACCACCTGGATAACACACGTACATTTATTGTAACGTGTATTTAGCGCTAAGATATTTTTAAACCGTCAATTTCCAGCTCAAATTACATGTGTGGATTCACTGAGAAAACAAAAGCTCTTTATTAAAAGTCAGTTGATAAAAATCGATGGCGTATGGGTCAACGCCCCACTAATCCACCAAAAAAAAAATCCATCCAAAAAAAAAAAAAAACTCATGGCCGGCTGCCCGATCCCGTGAATAGGCGCTTTGCTTCCTCCTCGGACGGCAAACAAAGATGGCCGTGAAGGAAGGAGGGCTCGGCGTTCAAAGGGTGGAGGCAGCATTCCAAAACACATATTAATATTTCAGCAGGTGTTACAAGGGGACGCGCCAAGATAGGGGCTGTAAATATATGTTGGAGATGAAAGACGGGCGCGCAAAACTGATATGTGAGCTTTAATATCCGCACTTGAGAAAGGAAAAAAAAAGAAAAGGGCTGATAGTTTGCAGCTTGAATGAGAAAGAGAGCTGTTGCGTGTCGCAGCAGGGTGCAAAATCTGATTTCAAACGCCATAAACTCAAAATAATGCAACACGGGCCAATGCCACTTTTTGTTTTCTTAATATAAAAACATATTTGTCATCCACAAAAACAAACTTTCAGCCTGGCCCTCTCTCACCATTTTACACCTAAATTGAATCTCGGACCAGGAGAGATTAAAAGATTGGCTTTTCAGATATATAAAAACGTTTTTCTCACAATTCTGACTTTTTTCTCAGATATCTGTTTAGGGTTTTATAAAATATCTATCTATCTATCTATCTATCTATCTATCTGGTAGCGAGCTAGCTAGTGCGTATCTAGCTAGCTTTATCTATCTATCTATCTATCTATCTAGTAGCAAGCTAGTGAGTAGCTAGCTAGCTAGCTTTATCTATCTATCTATCTATCTATCTATATCTATCTATCTATCAGCAAGCTAGCTAGTGCGTATCTCGCTAGCTTTATCTATCTATCTATCTATCTATCTATCTATCTAGTAGCGAGCTAACTAGTGCGTATCTCGCTAGCTTTAGCTATCTATCTATCTAGCTATCTCATCTGGTAGCTAGCAAGTGAGTAGCTAGCTAGATAGCTTTATCTATCGATTTGGTAGCGAGCTAGCTAGTTCGTATATAGCTAGCTTTATCTATCTATTTATCTATCTAGTAGCTAGCTAGTGGGTAGCTAGCTAGCTAGCTCTATCTATCTGATAGTGAGCTAGCTAATGCGTAGCTAGCTAGCTTTATCTATCTGATAGTGAGCTAGCTAGTGTGTATCTAGCTAACTTTATCCATCTATCCATCTATCTATCTATCTATCTATCTATCTATCTATCATTTGCAATAAAAGAAGCGAGCAGACTGAATCGATGTCCGAGTCCATTCTTGTTCCCGCAGGAATATTGCTAAAACGAAGAGGTTATGATTCAATTAAGAGTAGTAAGGTTAGAGAACACAGAATGGTGTTCCATTTGACTCGTTAATTAATTGTGGTCTTTTGCAAAACACACACAATTATCAACTTAATGGAACACGGATGGTGCGCAACCTATTATTCGGGCCCTTTTCCTGCTGGGAAATCAAAGTCGAGACATCAAGGAAGTTGTTTTTGTAAAAATCCCAAAACAAGCATCAATTTCATCAATAATTCCGTGACATCGGCCTATTTTTGTAAAAACACGTTAATCTAGTATAATTTCAAAAAGCAGTGCTAATTCACTGACAAAATGTCTCATTTTTATGCTGCGAAAATGTCCCGCATTATTATGTCAAGCGTTATCACATCATGAGCAAAATAGCAAACAAAATAAAAACAAACAACCTGCAAAAAAAAAACAAAAAAAGTGATTTTATCCCTGATGCATCGAAGGGATGTTGAAAATATGAGGAGCAGATTGCAGCGCCTGGCGAGCGTGAGGCGGCCATTAGAGGACGGAAAACAGCAGGCGAAGAGTGTTAAGGCATGTTGTGAATTACGTTTGATTGGACCGAATGGACGCCCGGGCTGCCCGCGACAATTTGCCGGTGGCTGGCGGGTATGAGCGCACCGAGTCCATTTAAGGTAAGGGGCCTGTACGCTGCCGGAAGACTCGATTGCATTGTAAAAAAAAAAAAAAAAACTCAATAAAACATTTACACACACACGAGGGTTTTTATTCCTATCGTAGTAGGGACATCTCGTCCTTATAATGCATTTCCTCGTCCCTCACCCTTACCTTTCCTAACCTTAACCCTTACCCTAACCTCAACCAAAATCAAATTCAAATCCATACTCTAAAAGTCTTGACCCTTATGAACTAGTAGGGTCCGCTAAAAATGGTCCCCACAAAGTTCAAGGATTTGGTCCCCACCAGGGGCGCATACACACATTTTGCTCCCGAGTGATGCAAGGTAAAGCCGTAAAATGACGACAGGCTCTGGTTTCTCCCGCCAGGCTCGTATTTTACCCGCGAGCACTCCACATTGTGAGAAAAGGCGCAATCGGGTCTCGGGAAGCTACGGCGTGACTAAAACTACAGCGTAATAATTTTCATCAAGGCACGCGTGTCATTTAGAATGAATATGAGATACTTTGGTTTCGCGTTAATCAAATCGTATCCGATGGCTGCTGAATGCAATTTGTGAAGAGAGCGCACAAACGCTCAAACGTGTCATTTATGGAAACGCAGAAAATGTAATAGAAGAAATAAGCCTACACGTTATTGACATTGTGTGATGCTAGCATGACGACATTGTGTGTATGCTAACATATGTGGACGGGACAATGAAAAGGAAGAAAAACCACCAGGACAGAGATGTGGTTTTGATTCATTCTTCACACTCTATGAAATTCACAGTTTTGAAGCGTGAAATGCAGAAGAAAACTGGAGTGTCATGCCGCAAAACGTTTGCTCCGCATTTTTCTCAAAAATCGGCTTCCCTGACCTATGAGAAGATAAATAATTCAGAAAAAACAAAAATGATTGGCTGAATTCGCCAAGTGGTGCTACACAAAAATAAGCTCCAAGGCAGTCCTATGGTCGTGGTTTCTCATTCACAAATGTATCTGTCAGAGTTATCAATAAAAGAGACTGGAGGAAACGAACGCAGTCTGAGTCAGAACAACTGAACTTCTGCAGAAGAAAGATGGGCTTCAGCTCACTTTAAACTGTTCCGAGCGCTGCTTGGCTCCTCTATTTTTTTCTCTGTTTTTCATTCCTTGCTGTGACTGTGGAATTTTCCTTCAGGAAGTTTCTTTATCTCGAAACGTTTCTTTTGTTACCTTTAAACCGGGGGTGGCCAAAACTTTTCACGCGAGGGCCGTATTGATCTTTTGTCAGATGTGGGGCCGGGTCAGGTAGCGGCAGAAAACGTGACGATCGCGGAGATGTCTAAATGTTTATGATTTCCAGAATGCCGCACATCAGCAAAAATGAATACTCCTTTTTAAAATATGTTCCATGCACGTGTAAGTCTCGATTGCATGGTCAGAAAGGAAAAAAAAAATCATAATGTGTCTAAGGGTTGTTCTGAGGGCCAAGCAAAATCTGAAAGCGGGACTGGATCCAGCCCGCACGCCGTACTTTGGAGACCGCTGTTTTAAACTAAATAGCAGAAAACATTGGGACATATCAAGAGCAAAAAAAAAAGTATTTTAAAATGTTTTTGTTAATTTACATCAAAAACACTTTTTTTTTTTTTTAGAGCTAGCATAGCTAGCATAGCTAGCAAACCAAGTAGCGGTAAACAACACAACCAACCAATCAATCAATCTCAATGTCATCTAGAGCTAGCATAGCAATGCTTTAAACCAAGTAGCAGTAAACAATAAACAACACAACGCTCTCACACCGGATATTTCCAACTATGTTGCGTAAAATACACATAAATATATTTTTCCATTTTGGTAGTATCTTCTTTTGGCTATAGCTGTGAAGTTTTTATCTGTAAAAAGTGGAAAAAACTGAATAAAATAAAATGAAATGTTGATAGCTGGTTGAATGCTAACATGCTAACCGTATGCTAAAAGCTAGCAAGACGCTTTTGCATTCAATCGCAATGTCAAGATTTGATCACTCATCAGATCCATTGAACATCAATCCTGAGCGGGAAAAAAATAACCAAAAAAAATCATGGAGATGACTTCAAGCTTTTTACAAGCCTCGCTAGCGTTTTGATATCAGAGTGTGTTGGTCGGCCGGCGCGAGTGCTGAGCAGCGCGAGGGTTGTCATCTAATCAAGATGCCTCGTCGTCGCTTTTGTCGGGAGCTCCTTTGATCGTCCCTTATGAAAAAAAAATAGAAGCCCGCAGCAGAAAAATAAAGAAAAAAAAAATGCCAACTAGATCCACGTCAGCAAACAAGCCCTGACGACGCTATTTATGCTCATAATCCTTTCTGTTATTTATTCAATTAGGGTTTTCGTCCATTCATGTTCTATTTGAGATTACTCACGTTATAATGATGGATTCAGGTGTCTTTTTTTTTTATGGCAGTTACATGCAATTTTACCGCTTTTGATAACGTCGAACAATTGAAAAGAATTCCTCACCGAGCACAATAGTTTTTTTTTGTTCTTTTTATTAACCTGCTTGGTGCTCATACTGAGAAGAAAAACATCTGGGGAAAAAAAAAAAAAGAACCGTACCTGTCCGTGCTTTTTACAGGTTTTTTTTTTTTGAACAGTGAAAGCTGCTGGTTTGTAGGCTGGCATATTCAGCATATTCAAAAAACATAAAAAAAAGAAGTTAAATAAGGCCACGGGGATGGATATATTCTTTACAGGTTTCCCCTGCGACATCGCAGTTTTATTGCGGCTTCCGTATTGCAGATTCTCATTTTATGATCCCAACGTTTTCTATTGCAGGTTGGGGTCACTAGTCGCTATTTTCTTTGTGATTCTTTTTCCTTTGAAATCAGACATGTGGAAAAATTGCGATATTATTGATTTAAAAAAACAAAAATTCTACTACATGGATTTTGGTCCAGATCCCGACCAAGTGATCAGAAATTCCGATCGCAATCAGGGTTTAAAAACAAAACAAAAAAAACGGGGTTAGAAAAAATATGTATTTGATCATTTTAAGGACTATAAAAACACTCAGATATTGCCATCAAAAAATATTATATATATATTTGTGTACTGTACACAACCCTAACCATATAAAAAAGGTATTGTGTATTTTTATTTCGGATAAAAACAAGTAAATCCACGCAAATCCACTTTTTTTCTGGCCTTAGTACGTTGCCGAGGTACCGATTTGTCGGTAATGACAAATCCACAAAATCAGGTGACTGACTCAAGTACAACAAAAATTGATCTGCACAACTCAAATTTTCATTTATGAGGATATCTATTGCATGTTTTACTTGTTTTTTTTTGAGTAAAAGCAAGAAAAACACAACAAAAGGAACAAAACTGAACAAACCGATCAATCTCTGCTTCACGGATTTCGATTCGACGGAACGCTATTAGCGCACGCAGCTGAAAAATCGACTACAAATATTAGTATTCGATTATTTTCCCCCGCTATTAGCAAAGCGGCGGGAAACCGAGTGATTGATTGGTGCGCGCTGAGGAAGGCTAATCTGACTTAGCCTTGCCATCCGCTAATCGCATTTTCACTCCCGATTCAACCGAGCGCGGCTCAGCACCGGCGTCCGATTACGCGGTACATCCGTCAATAGCGTCCGCCGCGCGGCGGACGTCCCGAAACCCCCCGACGGGGCTTCCGTCGCCGCAATTTTCCACATCATAACTCCCCGCCGGCGGCGAAGATGAGCTTGGAGCATTGGCGGTAATCATCAAAGCATCGTGTTAAGGGGGCAGGGTTGGGGGAGCAAAAAATAAAGCTGTTTTGGGTGTTTCCAGGCCGCTGGCGGGGTTGTCAGGGTGGAAAATAGCCTCTCGCTGGGTCGGAACGCCGAGCGCCGGCGAGATGACAACGTGATTTAGTTTAGCAAGCGGGACGATGCGGAGCTGGGATGCAAAGTGACGCCGCGTCAAGAACGGTCAGCCCGCAGGCAACCCAATAGGAAGGCGCACCGTGCTGGTAATGGGATGTCGGAAGATTCCGGGGGCCTCGCCGGTGGCCCTTGCAGATCATTTTTACGTAGGGTTGGGTACACGTCGTACCTGACGGCTGATTCGTAAAGAACTTCGGACTAACATTAATAGAGTTGGAACAGATTCTAGAAACAGATTCTTCAGATGTTAGAAATCATGTAAAGGTCATTCAGATATTTGTTTTTCATTATGCAATTAATATGATCGTGTTTTTGCAGAAAGACTGAGTCGTGGACAGCAAGTCCAAAGTCCAGTCAAGTTCTTTCCAAGTTTTGGCAAGAAAGTCACAAGTGGTAAAAATGGCAACCCGAGTCTGACTCGAGCTAGTTCACGTGACTCAAGTCTGTGTCCGGTCAGGTCACATGACTGGAGTCTGATTCGAGTCAGGTCACTGGACTTGGGTTAGGTCACTGGAGTCAAGTCTGACCAGAGTCAGGTCAATGGATTTGCATCTGACCCGAGTCAGGTCAATGGATTTGCGTCTGACCCGAGTCAGGTTAATGGATTCAAATGAGCTGCTAGTGCGGCCACCGGATTCAAGTTAGATCACCGGACTGGACTGGATTCCAATCAGTGGACTCAAGTCAGGTCCCTGGACGCAGTTCTGACTGGGTTCCGGTCAGTGGATTCAAGTCTGCCTCGTGTTAGGTGAATGGACTGGATTCCAGTCAGCAGACATGAGTCTGACTCGAGACCAGACTCGAGTCAGGTCCCTGAACATGAGTCTGGTCACTGGACCCAAGCCTGCCTCGTGACTTGACTAGAGTCGGGTCAGTGGACTCCGGTCTTACACGTGACCGGACTCGTATCTGTTCACTGGACTAGAGTTTAACGTGGCCTGTCTTTGGACGCGAGTCTGACTCGAGTCAGGTCACCGGACTCGAGTCTGACTTGAGTTAGGTCACTGGGCCGAGAAAGCGGCAGAGCTGGGTGAATGGAGGAAAACACCGCACTCAGAAAACACAAAAATACATCGTGCATCATAAATTACGCATTTAAATATCACCCACATTTTACACCGGCACGCCAAGGCCATTTTCGTTCGAGCTAAACGGAACATAGCGAAAATCGTATTGCTGCCCTTTTTATCGTCAGAAAGCATCAAGTCCGAGTTTCTCCAGCCCAAAACCGAATTTTCTCAAGCGATACCCCCTTTTCAACCCTAAGCGCCCATATGTGACCACCGTGCTCTTCCCATTCGTTCTAATAAAAATCACAGTGAAGAATGCGCCGCACTTGAGCGACTACAGAGTGGAAGGGATAACGCGGCGGTCTCGCAGCCCGGGGACGGTCTCGGACCGGTGAAATAAGACAAGCGAGCCGTGGAGGCCATTTAGCGGCCGCGCCGAGCGCCGAGCGGAGGATGATTGCGGCGCCGGGCTATGACCCAGGATGGATGATCCGGCCGTGACTAAACGGCCCGGCGCCTTGATATTTGCGACCACCCGCGCGCTCTCTGCCCGAGCAGACTTTCATCCATCTCCATGAGCCCGGAGAATGACGGAAGAAATGGAGTGTCTGCTAGTGGATGGTGACGAGCGAACGATTTCGCGTACAAAGCCGGTCATAAAAAGGGGACTAATTAGGGAAGTGGCGAGGGGAGAAAAAATGGGAGCGAGAGTGACAGAGACGGAATTAGAAAAAAAAAAAAGTCTATTAGTTGCTAATCTGAATGCCGTCCCGTAAGACGTTTGACAAATGGCGCCCTGCTAGCGGAGGAATCGTCTAGCTAATGTGACGGCCGGTTTAGTCAGCTTAAGGGGCCGTCTGGGGTTAGCAAGACATTCAAATGTCTGATGCGCGCTGTTAGCAAACATGCTAATGAGGGTCAAGACCTGGATTGGCGCGCATTCGTTTTAAAGATTTATTCCAGCGTGTTAGCAAACTTGTTGAAACAATCAACAAGCGGAAGTCCCTTTGTTTTTTATTTTCTTTTGAGAAACTCAATGCTGGGTGAACAATACAGCTTTTTTTTTGTGTACAATCGCTAAAAGGAAGTATAGACGTATTTACGGGGCGATAACTAATAGCGATGAAGAGAGTCTGTTTTTTGTTTTGTTTTTTAGCCTTTTAGGCCAGAATCGCAAAGAATGACGGGGAGAATGCGCTGCCTGTCAATCTACTCCGCTAAACAGCCAAACGTTGTAAGAAGACCAATGCTTCGAAATAAACGTTATCATATTTTACCACGTTTGACCCAAATGGCCTTAGTGTGCTTATATTTTGAAGTTCCTCCAAGAAGCACGGTTGAGACAACTGTTAATTTGATCATCTTTGGGGTTTAAACCGTTTGGGCGGTTGGCCCAATGCAGTCCCCGCAGACCGAAGTCCCGAGGGACCTGAGACGGACCCCTGGAAGTTTACGTGGCCTGATATTCCCCAGATGGTCTAGCATCTAAGTACTAATCAGGCCAGACCCTGCTTAGCTTTTAAAATTGATGCAATCTCTGGGTAGCATCATGAACATTCATTTTTTGTCTGACATTTATTTTTTTCCTCCATATCACACTACTCTGCGGTTGACCGGTAAGCAACCCTGGACTAATCTGATAATCGATCCAACGATACTTCTCCAAATACCAATGAAAACTTCAATTAATAGCTTTAGAATTGGAATTGTGGCTTTTCCTAGCCCAAGCAATTTTTGAAAACCCACTAAAAACGACTTCTACTGATCGTATAGCCGTTGCTACCATTTCCAAGGTTTAAGACTAAGACAGGTTTAACAATCAATTCATATATCAAGGCAGGATTTGCCTCTGGAAATGTTTTATCTTCCTTTAATCTTAATTTAAGACTACACGCGTGTTAAGATTGCTGCCCGATAAACACATAGGAGGCCTTTGGTTACGATATATGATCACGCGCGAGAACGATTATATTACCCATCCGAATCGTACCCTGGGAAAATTGTTTTGTAGGGCGCATTAAAAAAACATGCAAAGGAAATAAAAAACCTGCATGTAAATGTCCTTGAGCTCTGTTACAGTCGGTGTCTCTGCGTGTTTGTTTTTTTTTTCCCGGCAAACCAATCTGTTCCCGCGCAATTTCTCATTTGTCCTCGACGCCGGGGTTCCGTTTTTGTCAGGCGGCGGAGAAAACGGGGCCGACAAGGTGATTTAAAACAAGACGGGGAGGAAGGGAGGCGGATTCGAGTTCTTCCGGTCGAAGACGGATTTAAATCGGAAACTCTCGTTCGTCATCGGAACGACCGCCGCGTTGCCCCGAGGCAAAAAATAAACAAACCAAAAAAAAAAAGACGATCTGATCGTAATATCCCAACGATGCATAATTGATCGGGACCTGTCCTAATTGCGTCTTTACATATAGCCCCACGGTTTGGGCCCTGCTGTGCCCATTAAACCGGAGCATCTGCAAAACAACGTCAAAACAGATCAGGAGACAAAACACCGGGGAGGCGCGCAAGACGTTATGGGCCAAAAACAACAGTCAGGTCTTTCTGGCAGATGTTGGGGTTTGCAAGAAAAAAAAAACACGGCACCTGCTACCGCAGCTGTGGAACGCCGTGATGATGTTTGGCGCTGGGAGAAAGGCAACCGCATGAATAACGCTGGAAAGGAAAATAAAAACTGTTCAGAACTTAGCGGAGGAGACGTGACTGGTGAACAATAAAAGTTCAAATGGAGAAATTGGACGGAGGAAATTGACAGATATTTGTTTCAGGGCTCACATTGATCGTTCAAGTCAAGCGGTCGATGACCGATATTTGGGGCCGATGTTCATATTCGGTAAAACGGAAAAAAACGTCAAAACTACGTCAAACTAAAAACAAACAAACTAAAAAAAAATAACTCGTTGGAGGACTGTAGAGCAATAAAAGCTCAAAAGAAGAAATGAGACAGGCCTGAGGACAAATACGGGGACCCGAAAAAGCAAAAGTCATCGTCAAAAAATACGGCAAACTGGTAAAATTTCATGTTTACAAACCAATGTAATTGGTGTACCAAATTGGTGAAATTTCATGTTTGGTAAAGCAATTACATCGGTTTGTACGCAGTACACATTTTGTGTACAACTACTAGATATTGACAGATTTGGAGTTGAAAAATTACCAGCAAAATTAATAACTAAACAGTATAATGAGCCTTTCAGATCTGCATAATGTTAATTTACTTAATTTTAAAATACATTTTGGACAACAAGCGAAAAAAAAGTGCAGTGTGCATGATTTGTTTAAATATTTCATCTTAAGATTAAAGGCATTTCACACCAAAGGGAAAGTTTAGCGAGAGGACAGGAGGGAGCTGAAATTTCACCCATATGGTGACAACATGTCAAAATTTAAAATGGCACCGTGAGATCGATGTGGAAGAAAATGACTCAAAAATAATCAAAATACTCCATAAGAGTTAACCCATCAGTGTTTTTTTTTTTTTTTGTTTTGTTTGTTTTTCATGAGATTGCGGGTTTTGAGACCTCCTCCGAGAAGAAAAAAAAAGGAAATAAAAAAAGAAGGGGGGTAGCTATTTTCCCCCTCTTTAGACAAAAAAAAAAAAGGTACAAATAAATGGACGGCTCTGCTAAAGAATTTTAAATGCTAATAAGGCCAAATGCGCCTTTGGCATATTTTCCTTGTCATTTTATTCAATTCATTCATTTTACTTGGCAGCCATTTCCATCGCGGTGTACAAGTGGATTTTATGACATTAAAAAACACATTGGGTCGCTCTAATTCGTCATAGTTGTCCTTCGCCGGCTCGCCGTTAGCACAAAGGCGAGGCGGCCATCCATCTTGCCGACCTGCCATTAGCAGACTTGGTTATTAAACTGTGAATAAACTGGGCTAATGTTGTTCCAATGATTAACTTTCAGTGTGGGATTACTTCCCGGGACGGTCTCGGCGCAAATTAAAGCTGCTTGGGCCTCCGTTGCGGCCGCGGTTGTAAAACAAAACAAAACTAAAAAAAAAAAAAAAAACACAGACGATAAAAGGGGATATATACCGTTTATTTATCCTGCGGTGATTTGCGGAGAGTGTGTGTGTGTTTTTCTTGAATGGGCTTGACATTTAAACATTTACAAATATATCAGGGCACGGCTGCACCGCTGTTTACGGCGGGCTGGATTCAAACCGGTGACCTTCACGTCAACGTCGCGCGGAAAGAAAAGACGCATGCTAATAGCTAGTTGGCGGTAAATAGCTTTCGGGATGGAAAATACTTTAATATAACGACTGCCTTTTCACAGCTGGTGCCATGAATCAGACTTATATTATATATTATATGCACAAATTATATATATACATATATATATATATATATACATATATATATATATATATATATATATATACATATATATATATATATATATATATACTGTATATATATATATGTGTGTGTGTGTGTATACACATATATATGTGTGTATACAGTATATGTGTGTATATGTGTATACACACATATATATATATATATATATATATATATATATATATATATGTGTGTGTGTATACACATATATATATATATATATATATATATATACACATATATGTGTAGACACACATATACACACATATACTGTATACACACACATATACTGTATATATATATATATATATATATATATATATATATATACATACACACACACACATATATATATATAGGTATACACACATACACACATACTGTATACACATATATACTGTATACACACATATACTGTATACACACATATACTGTGTATATATATATATATATATATATATATATATATATATATATATATATATATATATATATATATATATACACACACACATATATATATATAGGTATACACACATACACACATACTGTATACACATATATACTGTATACACACATATACTGTATACACACATATACTGTGTATATATATATATATATATATATATATATATATATATATATATATATATATATATATATATATACTGTAGTATACATACACTCACACGTTGTTTTTATTTTAACCACAAGTGTGTGTGTGTCAGAGTAAAGCTACACTTTTGCCCCCCCCCCCAAAATACAAGATTTTTTGGCGTATAAACGGCAAAATAAGCAGAGGATATTAAGCTGTCGCTCGGCTCACTTAAGGAATCCATTAAAGAAACAATTTTTGTGTGTGAGCGTGAGTTAAAGCGCTATAGTTACCATATGCGCGGGGAATTAGCTTGATGAAAAAAAACAACACAAAAGTATGATTACTCCCCCCAGTAAAAAGTGCACTTAGCGTAGCCCGCGAGCCCGTGTCGTTTGTCATTTTGATGACTCATCTCACTCACAGAGGACTAATCGAATTGTTTACGCCGCACTCTCAATCCCGACGTAGCCGCAAGCAGGAATTCATGGAAAAAAGATCAAAATACGCTATTGTTTCATTGGTGTCGGCAACACCCCCATCAAAAACAAGCTCAATGAATAAATGGACCTCTCCAGTGATGTACTACTATTTCTATTAATTGCAATAATTGTAAGAAAAAGTTCTTTTGAATTCAGCAGGTGTGCCAAAGTCAAAGATTTTTTCGATAATCGAGTCATTCAATCCCAAAGATATATTTTTACATGTTTTTGTTTTCTTTTTTTTTGGCTAAAGGAATGCCTGAAATGGTTGATATGAAAATAAACCACAAAATTACTTCACATAATGAAGTACTTTAGTACTTAAAGTACTTGATGAATTTAGGTACTAAATTACTACAGTAATTAATTACTTTAGTACATAATCCCCCAAGTTAACTGATCGTGTTTCGTACATAAGGAATCAATTACTGTGGTAATTTAGTACCTAAAGTAATCAATGACTTTAGTACTTAAATAATACTAAATTCTTAAATCACCATCTGTTTTTAGACTATTTCAAGTCAAACGTTTGGGAAAAAAAATGAAAAAGTACATATATATACACATCATATACATATGTATTACTGTTATATGTTATATATGTTATACTGATATATGTTATAAATATTATAACATATATATTAAAACCTAAAGTACTTGATAACTAGTATTTTTTACCAAGAGTGATAATTTTTAGTACCAAAGTAATCAATTACTTAATTATATATATATATATATATATATATATATATATATACATAGAGAGAGAGAGAGAGAGAGAGAGAGAGAGAGAGAGAGAGAGACAAAGTACTCGATAACTAGTATTTTTTACCAAGAGTAATTGATCATTTTTAGTACCAAAGTGATCAATTACTTAATTACATATATATATATATACATATATATATACATATATATATATATATACATATATATATACATATATATATATATATATATATATATATATATATATATATATATATATATATATATATATATATATATAGAGAGAGAGAGAGAGAGAGAGAGAGAGAGAGAGAGACAAAGTACTCGATAACTAGTATTTTTTACCAAGAGTAATTGATTATTTTTAGTACCAAAGTGATCAATTACTTACATAATATATATATATATATATATATATATATATATGAAAAAAAATATGTATAGTATTTCTGCTTAAAATGGCGGTGCCCCTTTGAAGTCGGAACGACGACAACCAAAAAAATACTTTGCACGAGTCCAGCCCGGCGGCAAAGTCGGACGACCCCGAGGATAAACGAGGTTTCCGGGGCGGGGCGCCGGACCCCCCGTTTGCGCAGAAATGTAATCACGACGCCATCGTCGGCCATTGGGCCGCCTCCCTTTGGGACGCGGCGAAAATGAAGTCTGCAATCCGCCTCTCCTCCACCTCCGCTTCCGTATTAATTGCGGCGTGGAGTAAATGGGGCAAATCTCCGCATTAGGTCCTAATCACTTATCTGCTATTAAAGGCTTCTAGCCGGAGGGGATAATTGGAGGAGTTCATAGTGGCGGGAAATAACTTGGCGTTATCATCAACAAAGGCGCAAAGGGTGGCCCGGATAGAGCCCTCGCCGTTTGCCGGCTAAATAAAGAGATTAGCCGGAAGCTTATTATGGAGCGCCGGATGTCGACTGTACGCGTGCGGCCGTGGAAACGCGTTCGGAACCGAGGCGGACTCCAACCCCTCCGCCCGAATTGAGAATCCACTACGTAATAATCGGACTCGAGGCTTCACCTTGACTAGTAATTCCTTTGTTAGCGCCGAGTATATGTGCAAAATCGAACGGCGTGTTGGAGTAGCAAAAATGCACCTGGAGGAAAATAGGTATCAAATATTTTAGCCAATGGAATGGGGCTACTTGGTGAAATTTCAGGTATTCGCCTGTGGGGTTTTTTTTAAATTGGAAGGAGACACACAATGTGCCAAAAACCAGAGGTGGAAATTTTTGTTTTCTTTTTGGATTTGTTTTTCTATTCGTACATCATTTTTAGTCGGAGAAATAAGCTTGGTCTTGTGGGGGAAAAAATAAAATTACATATATATATATATATATATATATATATATATATATATATATATATATATATATATATATATATTTACAAACACACACACACACTAATCAGACAAAAATATTTATTTATTTTATTTATTTAATATGTAGTTATATATAGTTTAGTTATATATAGTTTATATTATATATATATATATAAAATTAGTTTAGTTCATATATATATATATATATATATATATATATCAATTATATATATATATATATATATCAATTTTATATATATATATATATATATATATATATATATATATATATCAATTATATATATATCAATATATATATATATATAAATATATATATATATATATATATATATCAATTTTTATATATATCAATATATATATATATATATATATATATATATATATATATATCAATTATATATTATATATATATATATATCAATTATATATTATATATTATATATATATATATATATATATATATATATATATATATATATATATATATATATGTTTTTTTCCCTTCACATAATCAGGCATAAGTCTCCAAAAATAAAATTTTAAGATATTGATATATTTTAATTGTACATTTTTAGTCAAGGGAAAAGGAAATAGAAATACAGGATGCACTTGTTCCTTTCAAATCACTTGTGTGGCAGTGTTTTGGTTTTCCTTTTGAAGAAATGGACCATGAAAAATTGGCATATCTCGTCTCGCGGGATTTGTGTCTCGTCCCCTCGCGTTCGACATTCTCCCCGAAAGATTCCCGCCAAAACAACACAAATCTGAAGGTAAATTTACATGACTTATAAATGGCGGTACGGGACTTCTAAAGCACGGAATGGGACTTCTAAAGCACGGAACGGGATTTACAAAGCACGGTACGGATTGAAAGCGATAAGCGGTCGGTATTGGAGTCGGATATGTCGGTATCATCGGTATGGTTGGATTTCCGCCGCCCGCTGACATTTGGCCCCGCACGTCTCGGCCCAAATGAAGAGTAACGACGGGTAATCTGTAAACGTACCCCCCCGCACTCCCCTCTTTATCACCGTCCCTCCGCACGTTTGGCCGGCGACGGAAAATGAAGAGCTCCCATTGTAAACGTTGATTGATGCTGATTGAAACATGTAAAGGGCATCAAAGAGCGCCGAGCGCCGGCTTGTCAGCAAATGCAAATTGCCTTCGCAGCGTGTGTGCGTCTGCGTGTGCGTGTGTGTGTGTGTGTGTGTGTGTGTGTGTGTGTGTGTCCTCGCAGCTGAGCAGGATCACATCACTCACAAAATATCATAGATAATCACGTCCAGATTAATGACCCCGCTGTGATTAACGCGGGCTGTTTAATTAACTCCACTTTAGGTCACGGGAGTCGGCCGGACGTCCCCCCGTGCATAGCAAACGGGAAACAGGTGCATCATGGGATACGGTCCAGGAAGGAAGTGGGCTACGTTTCGGATGAATCTCCAGGGATGCTATTTGCGGCCTCCCGAAACGGATGAATTATTAATAATATACCATCCCAAAAAGTGAAGGGTATCAAAATATAAATAGGGGGATGTGTGTACTGGTGCGTACTTGTTTTTGCTGCATCGTGGGGACCGAATCCCGGTTTTCCTATCTTTGAGAGGACCTCTTGAACACAATTTCCGACATTTTTTTTGGAGGGTTAAGACTTGAACTGGATTTCGGTTGAGGTTAGGGTGAGGCAATCTGGTGTGACGGTTAAAGTTAGAGTCTAGGAAATGCAACATGAGATATGAATAGATGAGATGTCCCCACAGTGATAGAATCCCCCCCCGAGCGGGGGTTTGTGTAAGCATTTGCCGAAGCAGCAGCAGATTATGCCAACACTGCTTATAATATGCATGAGCATGCGTGAGCTGGTATTATGTTAGCGATTATACGCTCCTCTCGCTATCGCTGGCATTTCTTTTGAAGCTAGCGTTTTTTTTGTGGGCGCGGGTGTTTTTTGTCCCGTGCGTGAAATCGGACGCCCCGTCGCGCGGGCCGGCGCGCACGCTTCCAAAATTCAAACGTAAAGAAAGGCTCACTTTCCAGTAATTGTTTGTCAATAGTACACTAATCTGCCTCTCAGCTTGTTATTAATAGAGAACAAACAAGGGTATGAAAAAAAAACAAACAGCGCTTCATCTTGTTCTCAAATTAGCATTGTCAGAAAACTAGCATGTAGTCGCTTCCATTATTTATTTATTTTTGTGCATGTTTATGTTGCCAGAGATTATTTATTCACTCGGTTCGTAAAAAGGGCTCGGACTTTTTTAGGCCAATGCCAAGGCCAATTTTTGGCTTATAAAACACAAATTAACTGGCCGATTTGCTTAAAATTTTATAATGGGTAAAATACTGTAGCATTTTCTATCAATGCACTTCAAAAGGAAGATTTCCAAAAATTTCAAGCGGTCCCGTTTTATTGGCCCATAACCATATTTGCCTATAATTTGTGGAAAGTTTAAGCCTTATTCTGTATTTTGTCCACGTCAAAGGGAAAGCATTGAAAGAAGGCATTAGGGAGCTGAAATTTCACTCAGATGGTGACGTCAAAGTTCAGCATGGCACGACCGTTTTGTTTTCACACTACCAGGTGTGTGCTATCCTTTGGCTAAAAATACTGAGGCTGAAATTTTACCCAGATGGTAATATGTCCTGTGGTGTTTTGTGTTTTGATAAGTGTCTGGGTTTTCTGTTTGTGGTTTTTGTGAGCTTTGCTTATGTCTTTAAGTTCATGTTTTTGTCACCTTGTGTCAGCGTCTGTGATTGTGCCCAGCTGTCCTTGTGAACCTGCCTCCCTTGCGTCTGCCAATCAGTTCCCTGCTCCAATTGTTCCATGCCCAGGTGTTCATGTTTGTTTAGTCATTTTTTGATGTATTTAGTTTCCTGTTTCTTTTCAGTTGTCGGGTCGTTGCGACGTTGATGCGGTTGATGCTCTCTGTTCCTCGTTGTCCTCGTGAGTTTGATTCCTGAGTTTTCCCATGCTTTGTAATCGGTTTTTCGGTCTAGTTTTACATTCAATTTTTATTCCGGAGCACACCCCTCCTGCCTCCACATCTTGGACACATCTCCCCACCATGCCAAGACACAACAGATGGTGACAACATCTGAAATTCCAACATGACTCAACCACTTATCACACTACCAAGATTTCGCCATCCCTTGGCCAAAATACAGCTAGAATGATGTGGAAGAAAGTTACTAAATCATGGTCGAAATGAAGGTTTCATAAAGCATAAAAAGGAGCGTTTGAGCAAATTTTTAAATGTCGAAGTCAGCGAAATACGGGGACGGTGATAGGCGACTCGCGATATGGCCGCGGCGCGGTGAAAAAGACGGTTTTGATTTGTTTCGAGGCGATTTTCACATCGGCGCCGAGCGTTCAAACATAAAGATGATGCGGCGTGTTATGATACTGTCCAAGCGCTTACGCCTGTCACTCATATTTTCCGGAGCGTCCTGACAAAGTGAGAGCCTCCTTCCAACAGCAATCTTTGCATCGCACTCAATCCTTACCTTACGCCAACAGCAGCCATTTCTCTTACAGTCTACCACAAGCTGACATTTGTATGGAGGACGCTCGGAGAACGGGGGGGGTGGGGGCGCTTTGGGCCATCCGTCAAGTTCGGAGAGGGAGGCAGAGAAATCAATGTCTTTGGCCAGCGTGTCCTCATGTTTAAAAAGCTGAGGGGGGTGGGGGAGGGTTGGGGGGGGGGGTGCCACCGGCAGGTGGGGATACGTCTGGGAGGCAAATGGAAGCGCGCTTAGAATCCGATTAAGCGTCCCAGCTAAGAGGGCGTCTGGGAAAAAAAAATGACACCCCCAAAGACGTGAGCAGCCAAGATGGAATTCTGAAAGATGGCTAGGAGATAAAATGACATTTACGGATCAGGACTTCACACGGCTTTCATTATTGAGCATAAGGCGGTCGATGCTTGGCTGCCTTGGTTTGCACGGCCGAGAAGAAGGGGGAAGGCGTGAACCGGGAGATCGGATTCTTTGTCTTGTTTGACAAGCAAGAGTATCAGCTTTCATCAAAAAGTGGCTTTTTCCACTCGGTGCTAAATAAAACCCCGCCCCGTGGACGCCTCCCCTTTTATCATCGGGAAAAAGGAACGCGCATGTTCTACTCCACCTGAAACTTGGAAACCAAACCTTGAATCTGATCAAAACCTTAATCTTGAGACCAAAACAAAACACTCGTTTCTTCCATCAGGAAATACAAATTTAGGTCGCAATTTCCTTAAATTTTGGACTAGAAAACACAACTTTTTTCTCGTGCTTTGAACCCCGTGGCTATTATTCCAGTGTGGTTTGCTTCACTAGCAAACTATCCTCAAATATTTCGGGAGTATCGGAGGCCCCGGTTCTGGAATTGGACATGGATCAGGGATTTGCGTGGGGCGGATCCAAGATGGGGTCAAGAGAGGGCTGCTCGATTCCTTCACGCCCAGACCTCCAAACTCCCGCGCTCCTGTAGGTGCCACTGTGCCACATCGCCCTTAATTGGGTGGCAGAAAGAATTTCCCCCAGGGCTCATTGAAGTACATAAAGTCAAAACAATAATCATAAAAAGCACAATGGCAGAGGCAGCAAACAGATTTCCTGCATGGAAAATAAATAAATAAACAAATAAAGACCCAATCCCATCCGCAGCCACAATAGAGATACCTACGTCTGGTGGTCAGCGTTTTACAGGGACTAAAAATAGTCCCGGAGCAGGGTGTCATAAATGCTAAGCAGAAAAAAAAAACTGAAAGAGGAAGAGAATCGTGCGCACCGCGGTGAACAGTAATTTCCATTTCTTAGCCTGTCATGGTGAGGCTACATTACTCTGGGAAAAGGAGGGAGTATTACTGGCGGCCGGCCTTCCGCGGGCTCTCAGCAGCCATCCCGTGCAGGTGGGGAAATGAGCGGCGGTGAAGCGATAATAGGAAACCAGAGAGGGCGAGCGCTATAAAACGACGGGGGAAAAAAAATTGAATAGCGGGTGGGAAGCTAGAGAGCAGGAGCGCGAGGAGAATGGACTAACAACAAAGGAGCTGGAGAAACAAGAGACTCGATAAGGGAGAAGAAAGATGGGGACGGGTCCGGAAGCGGTCCCGCGGAAATCGGGAAAGATGACATCGTTCATCTTTAAAAAAGGGAACGCTTGTTGAATGCGATTCTGCCGGCAGAAATCAGTCGTAAAGCCACAAACTTTGCGCGTATTTTTTATAACGGGCTAAAGCTAGGTTCAAGTTACAGCATGAAGTGACCCAACTGATTTTTTTGCCCCGATGCGAACTGTATCCGATCTTTTATGATTGTTTTCAAATACGATTCAAGCCAGCTGGGTATGTGTTCCTGATCCCGATCCATATCCGATTTTATGCCGTGTGAATTCGGTCTGAAGCGCTAGGTCGGATTCATCCGACCCGCGCGTAACAAACGTCAAAATTGTGCGTTCGAAACGGCGGGACAAAGTTGTCACAACAAAACGCCACGGGCAAAAACTTTTACCGGCTCTGGAATTCGCCGTATAAAAACCACAAACTTGCGTTCTAAAAGCAAAACTATTTGCGCATATTTTTGTAACGGGCTAAAGCTAGGTTCACATTGCAGCATGAAGTCACCCAACTCCGATTTTTTCGTCCCTATGCAACCTGTATCCGATCTTTTAAAGACAGTGTAAACGACGCAGGTATATTTTTTTTCAAATACGTTCAAGCCATATTTTGCGCGTATTTTTGTAAGGGGCTAAGGCTAGGTTCACGTTATAGCATGAAGAGGCCTAATTCCGAATAGGTCCAGTCATTCTACAAAGTCCAAGATGAGCTCAAACCTCAAGAGAGTACGGAACAACTTCTGCTCTATCCGAAGGTCCACCTGGTAAACAAACGACGTAGCTTCTGACATCACGCATTAGCGATACGCTTACAGCAGAACATTTAACAAGACGAAGATCTACCACGACTAGAGTTAATAAAAAAACTACACTTCTTCTAAGTAGCGTTACGGTTATATTATCGAGCCAGAGGAGTAAATAAACATGTATCACGCAAGCAAGGACGCTCGGGAGAAGACAGCTAATCCATGCGAAGCGCTAAGCTAACTTGAATGCAAAGTAGCATATCAAGAGAAAATGAGCGCTCGGGTGATGCACTTAAACGGGAGTGCGGCTGGAAAGCTCGTTACAGCTGGCTACAAACGCCATATTAGAATTCAGGTAGCCTTGGCGTTGCTCCACCGGCTCCCGTCGGCAATCCCATTCCTTATTTAATGGTCTGTGCGCCGCTAATGAACCACATTCAGACCACATTTTATGGTCTACGCTTTCGTTGTAGTTTTGATGGCCTCGTGCGCGCGACATGCGCTGTTTGGGAGTACCTGAAGGATTGGCGCCGTTCCCAAATGTAACAGGCCTTTCCAAGGGTAAATTTGGAGAACGTGCGCATATACTGTGAGCTTCAACAGCTGCTAGCAGTTGACTCAAGTCATTCTTTAAGTTAATGTAAGTGATACGTCAAAACTAAGAACGTTACTCGGGCGACTTTAGCCACTTTGCAGTCTGTATGTACACGCTCTGAGCTTTTAAGCTAGCTGTATCAACACATTCAGAATCGCTGAAGCTAATTTCATGTTTCGCCAGGTGTGGGTAAGCTAAATATTGACGTCAATACCTAGCTTTCTGTTAGCGGTCTTTTTACGTTTTCTGTAAGATAAAAAGAAAAATAGATTTGTCGGTTGTTAGCTAGCTCTAGAAACACAATCACAATCACTCTGTATTGAAGCTAATTTCATATTTGAGCAGGTGGGTAAGCTAAATATTGAAGTTAAAGTTTACTGTTAGCGGTCTTTGTACGTTTTCTTTGGGACTAAACATTGATTTTATGTGTATCAGAAAAGCAAATAATGATTATTTTGATAGTTTTGTAATCTGTTGATTATATTGTTGATTAATTGGTGTTAATTTTCATGTCCCTAATGGGGGGCATAGTATAAGCCTGGGAAAAAAAAGCCACACTGCCATATATATATATATATATATATATATATATATATATATATATACACAAGAATGCACTGACATTTTTCTATAAGTCAGTGACTTGTTTTGTCCATAATATGCCAAAAAATGCATAAATTGTATGCAAAACAAATGATAGAACTATACTTTTTCTTTTTAGCATTTTGTTGTACAAAATAATTTGAATGACTTTACGATTACGTTTGAATGAAATAACCAATGTTTGAAAGATTTGACCAGCTTCCCGCATTTATATGCCAATTAAAAAAAATGAGTATCAGCTTAATATTAAAATTTCTCACATATTACAAGACATGTTTACAATATTTACTTACCCAAAAGTTATGAATGTTATTGACAATAAAACTGCTTTAAAACCAGGATACATTCCGATTTATCTTTTAATAAATCCAACATTTATATAAATGTCCGTTGAGTTTATTACGCCGATTAAAACAGAAAAAAATTCAGATTTTCTAGGGGCAATATATATGAGAAAAACTTGCACCAAAGTCTTCCCCTCCTGCTTCCCGGGTCAGATTTTAACAAGTCCTAAAGCCAATAACGTAAACACACATAAGGAAACATACGGTACGTAGCGCCATTTTACACCCCCCGCACGTATCGTTAAGGATCCTGGTGGCCCTTGAAAGTCGCTCCATAAATCAGCATTATGATGATTACAATCCGAGGATATCCAATTCAATTGGATTTTTTTCCCTCTCCTTACACCGCCGTGACTCATATCCAAATGTTGCAAGTCGTCTCACCGCGAGCGGCGGAAAAATGCGCCTTAGCGGAGGTCCATTTATCCCTTAGGCGGGCGTCAAGCCCTTCTTGTTATGCGGAGGCTAATTAGAATCTTTTCTCACACATGCCAGCCTTGGAAATATTTTTCTCATTTCCAAAAAAAAAAAAAGCTCCAATAAGTAATGTCATTCGTCGCCAAGATCCGTTACGCTTTCGTGAACAAAAAAAGAAACGGCGACCTGGTTGGTAGTCAAAACATATTGACATTTTTTTTTTTTGGAAGCAACAGGCTGAGAGAATGTGACTTTTTTTGCTGCGGAAAAATGCAAATGACAGCGGAGGTTCGGATAAACAAGAGGAGACTGAATGGATGCATCTGGCCCACGGGGACGAAGTCGACCGCGTACGCGACCGGCACGGCTGTTGGATGCTTTCCATGAACAAATTTGCCACTCGATGCCGCTCGATAACAGAGTCAATCTAAATACTAACGGCAATTGGGAACATTTATGCTGTTTGTTGCATTTGTGGACATATTTTGACCTGCGTTTTAAGACTGGAGCGAGCAAATATTTTTGTATTTTAACCCCTGGGGGAAATTTTGACACAACTTCGTCTTTTTGATGTTTTTGATCTGTGATAAAGGAAAAAACATATCAAAAAAAGCACTAGGAGGCTAAAATGTTGCATAGATTGTCAAAATATGAGGACTTTCAATATGCCACTGCCGTCCCTTCTAAATGCTTGCAAATGGAAAATTGAGAGATACACCCAATAGGTGTCAAATTTAGTCCATTTTGGGCTCATTTACTGCCATTCAAAATGGGAAATATTGCCCATTTTGGACATATTGAAAACTGATAGAAATGTTTGTGTTGACACAACCACCAGGTGGCGCTGCTAGCGGCCAACTTATGACATTTACAGGCCTTTCAATGACTTTGATGATTGGCTTAGCCTGGCCTGCCATAATGCAAAAGTCTTCAAAAGTCATAATACTCAAATCATTATATGATAAATATTCCTGAGCGCTGCTAGCTGCTGACACTGCTAGCATTCAATGCTGCTTGTCGCGGCTAGCACGGCTAGCCGCTAATGTTAGAGTTTCTGCTAATCAGTGGGAACAGCCGCCGTTTAGTCAGCATAATTAAGTCTTCTAAGCATCCTTAATTAGCATAATTAGCAATTGCAGTGACAAGGTAACTCAATGTGCTTCATCTTATAAAAATTTGACGTATAAAAGTGTTTACAAACAAAACCAAGTGCAGTCGAGAGGAAGATATGCCCGCCAGGCTATTCCTGCCCCCTTAAGCTGCATCCCCACCACCTTGACAGTTAAGTCTTCTGTCATAAGACGGGATCCTGCCCCAAACCCCATTTTTACAGCTCGTCCCTGACCACCAGGCTTTTCATTTTTACTAGGATACCGTCAAAAAAAGGTTGTGGAAGCGAAAGCAAATACGGTACCGCAATCACATGAGACATCCCTGGTCTACCGCTGCCGCAAACGTTGTAAAATTCAAATCACTATAAGTTACTTTGCAGCATATAACCTGGGTCGTCGACGGCGATCTGTCTGGAACTAATCAATGGCTTCCCAAAGTATTACAACTGGAAAACGCAGGTAGGGTAGATTTCACTGTCTTTTTGGTGGTAGAGTAGTGCAGAGTTGGGTCGATAAGGCCGGGGCTAAAAAGTAGCCTCCGTCCGCCACAGCTCTACTCTGTAACTGACCTCACAACCGAGAGCCGAGGAACCGCCAAAAATTTCAGCAATCATCAAAACGGAGAGGGTAAAGGTCTACTTGTAATTCTTGATCCTTGGGCTATTTTGATGAAAGGATGTCACAGACTTTATTTAGACAGCCTGGAACTGCAGAAAAAAAAAATAGGAAGTCTAGAGCCGTGATGCCTTCAAGCGCACAAATCCGAGAGCGCATCCTCAGACTGACAGATCACTTACAGACGCTTTACTTGCAACGCACACAAAAGTGACTTTGCAAAACCGGAGAGATCTCTGGGCAAGGTTACTTGCCCCACGCATTCGTACTTTTGTTTATATCAAGAGAGAAAGATACACATTCTAAAGTGTGCCGCTGATCCGTGTGCCGAGGGAAAGGAAAGGGCAAGAGACTCTGTGCTTTGTTTATTTACTTTCTGCGGTTTCTTTGAGGACACACGAATGGCAATTGGAGCGCCCACCAAAACAACCATAGCGTGACTTTGTCCACTCGCGGGGAAATGCAGAGAGAGAATGTCATCTTATCAGTGGCAATACATTTAAAAAAAAAAGTTGGTTGCAGACTATAGTTTCAAGGGTAAGGTTAGGTTAAAAATTGGTACGGTATGGGAGGAAAAAGCTAAAATATGAAAACTGTTAGCGGTAAATGTTTGAATATGTTTAAGATTCAGAAAAATCTTTAACAAATACCATGTAAATACATTCTGTAGTCATATAAATATAAAGTACCAGTTAGTGGTGTATTTCTGCAGATCAGTCTTGGTCAAAAGTCTTGGTCTTGCCTAGGCCTCAAGTCCAAAAAGTCTTAGTCATGTCATGGTTGTGGCCTCCAAAAGTCTTTGCCTTGGCTCAGTCTCCAAAAGTCTTGGTCCTGTCTCAGTCTCGAACTCCAAAAGTCTCGGTCTTATCGGAGTCTCAAACTACAAAACTCTCGGCCCAGTCTCCAACTCCAAAAGTTTTGGTCTTGTTTCGGCCTCAAACGCCAAAATTCTCGGCCTTGACACAGTCCTGAACTCCTGAATCTTGGCCTTGACTTGGTCCCGGAATCCAAAAGTCCCAGTCTTGTCTCGGTGTCGAAATCCAAAAGTCTTGGCCTGGTCTTAAACACCAAAAGTCTTGAACTTATCTCACTCTCAAACTGCCCTGCCAAGTCTTGGTCTTACCACAAACTCCGCTTGCAATTGTCTTGGTCTTGTATCTGGCCTGACCTTCAAATATCTTGGCCTTGTCACGGTCTTGATGTTCAAAGGTTTCGGTCTTTTCTCAGTCTCCATCTCCAAAGATTTTGGTCCGGTCGAGGTCTTCATACTCTCTAGTCTTGATAATGTCTTGGTCTTGGTATTTGCTGTCTGGTACTACGAGTAGTACCATCTAAAACCTCTTTAGGAAAACATTCAGCCTACAAGTACGTTGGGAGGTACTAGCAAGTCCCGACGCGTTTACCGGTCAAAATAATTTCCTGAGCGTCCCACTTTTGTAGCTTTCCACTTTTCAGTCGTCAATTTCCCCAAAAAGAAGACAAACTATTGACTAGGAAAAATAAGCTGTTGTATGTTTGTCATCAAACGCCATCAGTCTACGCGACACCAAATCAGTTATAATCAGTTTTGATTTGTCCCCTCACTGTACCGCCTTAAAACCGAGGTGCGTAACATGATTATTGCTATTCTCTTACAGCCCCGGTAATCATAAATAATCACCGACGGCAGACCCCGATGACTCGGCAATTCCTACGCCGCTGAACGCGGCGGTAGATGAAGAACAATAATGCAAAAAAATACTGTTTGCTGGTAGAGAAAAGCCTCCAGAATTGATTCAAAGGGAAACGCTCGGAGAATAAAAACATTTTGGGCCGTAAACGACAAAGCGCGGGAAATGATGTGCGCGTTTGAGGCCGTATAGCCGCGCGGGGGACGCGACGGCGCTTGTAAACAGACGCGAGCGCCCGGCCGACGTTGTTAAAAGTCTGCCGGAACAGAGAGCACGACGAGGCGCTTAAAAGGTATCACAGCCTTCGCGCTAGAATAAAAGTGGATGATCAGAGTAAACGCAGCTTTCAAGGACGCTCGATAGAAGTCATTAAAATGAAAGATGACGCGTTGGAACGCCTTGACTGCGGAATCTCTGTCAACTTCTAATCCCGAGCCTCCCACCCCGCCGTTTCCCCCTTCATCCTTGCCAAAACGCCTCACAGGTGGAGGAAGGGATAATTGAAAAGTTGTCACGCTGTGACTTAAGTAAGGAGTTGACAGGAGATGTCTGATTTTGCCCCAAAATGAAGGTTGCCCGCGTGGGCGATCGAAATGTAAAGGCACCGTCCGCGCAAATATATTTTCAGAAATGCGCCGTGATGTAACCAGTCATCCGAAAAAGTTCGGTTGCTTTTTCAAAGATGTTGAAATGCTCACCACATTATATCACGATTTTTGGATTCGAGTATAATATACTGAAAACGTAATCACATAATCGGGTATTCAGGTGGATATCGGGACCAAAATAAAGATTATTGCTTGAGTATAGCATTTTCAGATCATGTTTTTTTCACTGTATTCAGTTTAAAGAGATGATATAGAAATCCTGAGATTTTAGACCATTTTTTTCCCCATTTGGTTTATGGAACAAAGTGACGTCGAAAGTAGCAATAGCTGCTTGGTAAAACAGCAGGTTTGAGTAAACTCGGTTTGTTAGAAAGTGATCAGTAGGAACGGCAACTATTAGTTGTCATTTTTGATTTTTTTCCAGCTCGTTTTGCAAAGACTCGCCAGAGATTATGGAGCAGGTGTGCTGCAACTGTACCTGCTACTGCTAGCCACGAATGCTGCTAGCCGCTAATGCTAGCAACAGACACCGTATAATATAATGTCAGTCTATTGAAGTCTAAATTATGTATGCTTAATATTCCAGATTGTGTGCCCAGCTCATCTTGGCCCCCAATATTGGAACTCGGACAAAAATTTGATGACATTTTATAAGACGTAAAATTGCATTTGACATCCTTGGTTTGGAAGGGGCAAAATCAAGGCAAAACATTTTGTTGATTGGTCTTTATGTGAAGGTTTTTTTTGTTTGTCAAGATCCGGGACACAAGACCCTTAAAATGTATTATGATCCACACATCCATGCATGCTCGAGATCAAGTGGAATCGAGTCCTGAAAAACTCAAGTAGCTTGGTTGAAATTTAGATTTTTTTGCCTAAAATATCCATTTATTTAAGTGCTCCTGTAACATGGCAACAAACTTCAAAATCAACCTTTCTTTTCGGAATAACATGGATATCAATGCCGTGCTTATCGTGTTGAAAGTCCAACTTGACTCCTCATCCATGACAACAACGCTACCTAGTCCTGAAATCACATTGCGTTGCTATTTATGCTAATTAAACATGTTCACTATTCACCGCTATTTTTTCACGATTCCCCTTCAAGATACGCGGTCTCGATCTCGTCTCGGGACGGAAATCCAAAAGTCTTGGTCTTATCCCGGCCTCCATACGCTCCCATCTGGATAAGGCCTCGGTCGGCGCTCCGTTGACGACAACGCCGCCCCGCTTCTCTGGCCAAATGTCTGCTAAGGGTCACCGATGCTAACTATCTTTCTGTACTTTTGTAAACTTTGTCTCCCGGGCTTTGGGGAAAGTCTTAAAAGTTTTCCGCTGCAAAATTACACCGCGCAGTCGAGGGAAATGCCGTTGACTATGCCGCCGCATTGAACGCATCAGTCGGTAGGAGAAAAAAAAAAAAAGAGAAGCTTGAGGGTCTCCCGCTCGCCGTCAACGTACGTGTGGGCAAAGTCTCCTTGTGTTTAACAACGCAGGGAAAGTTTTAATCCCGGCCGAAAGTAATAAACGGCCAGCGTCTGTGCTCGCCCGATCGGGGAGGGAAAATGGAAGCCTTATCTACTTTAGCCATCGCTGCTGTCCACCGGCTCGTGGTTTAATACCCACTTATGCAAATGCTTTCCCCGATACACAAGGCAGCCACGACAACACTTTGGCTAAGTGCGTTTTCCCTTTTGTTGCGGTTGTCCTCGCGCGCACCTTTTGGGACGGGGACTTGGTGCCGCGCCAGGTGACGCGGGAGGAAAAGGCATCCGGACAAACCGGGCCAAATCGGAGTCGCGACCTGATCCCGATCTCATTTGGCCGATCTCAAAGCAAGAAATCCCTCCGGCCGATTGGTCCCAAGCGATATGGTGTCTTTAGCGTGTCCCGGGTCGACCCTGGGGCTTCTCCCCGGTGCGGTGCGGTGCGCCCGTAACACCACTCCAGGGAGGCGTTCTATTACGATGCCTGAGCCACCTGAATGGGCTCCTCTTGATGCCGTTGCTTGCAAAAATCCGTCAAACACATTTCCATAAAGTGCTGCTTTATCAGGAAACACGCTACGGTAGCTTCGGCAACACTTCCGCTAGAAAGATGATAACGTTTTTTCTCACTATACCTCCTGACGTCGATTTTACAACCAGCGCAATATGAACCGGAGTACCATGATTGATTGAATGTTTGAGCTACGGATTCCGTGTTAATCGAGTGAAAGTCGGGTCCGCGAAAGGCGCGATTATGTTACGAATTAGTGTTTCAGCTGCAGTATCCCCGTTTTCTTCAAAAAATAGGAAACTGATGTGTATTTATGTAAACAACACATTTGTTGCACAGAAATGACTAAACTAATCGATATCACACTTTTTGTTTAAAAATCGATTAATCGTTTAAAAATCCGAAATTTCACCTTTTCAACAGTCAGCACATTTCATGAATCCCGTATGAAAGCCAAAATAAATAGCTGCTTTTGTTTTGGAAAGCAAGCAACAAGCAAAAGATAAATGTATTTCCACCAGAATACTCGATTATTCGATCGAATTTGCAGCAGATATGCATACCCAAAATAATCGGTGCAGTCCTGTTTTCTACTCTACTGAATACTCCTCGTGTGTTAGCCTGCTGTACCTCGACGTGAACTTCAGCCTGTTTTGCTGCCACTTCTCCCACGACCGTTTTCTCGAACTGAGATCAAATTGGGCTGCCATTGAAGTTGCCCCTTATAATCCGGTGCGCCTTATAATGCGAAGAATACGGCGAGAAAAAAACGTTATTTTTGATGTTGGGTATTTGAGACGGGCACTAAGCGCTAAAATCGGAATTCAAAAGTTGGTACAGCATCTGGTATCTCCCTTAACGCCGCCCACACCCTCCGGCTCGCGTTCCTCCCGAGCCCGCATTCGTCACGAGCATCCTTTTAGAGCTTCCGATCAATCGGGGTCGCTCAGCGAACTTTGTTATGTATTTTTTGTACGCGGCGGCACCATGCCACGGCCTCCTGGGGCCCCGCCGCCCTCGTAATTAAATAGCCGGAGGACTGAATGCCTGGAAACTCCCGTGTACGCCTCCCCTCCCCTCCCGTTGATAATAAGACTCCGTGCGAGTGGCGTGCATGGCGGCAAAACTAATCACTTAGGCACGCTCAATCTCAGACATGCAATCATAAGAAAAAATACAGCCGCATCGTTAGGTTTGGGGGGGCGGAGAATCCACCGTGATGGGAGATTAAAAAAAGAAAGAAAGAAATACGTTCTGGTATTTCGAACATGTATATTTTGACCACTTACATTTTGTTAATTAAATTGTTAAAAAAAGAGGCGTGATTTAACCGGAACCCATTCACAACGATGACACACCAGAATCGGAGAAGCAAACTAGCTTCTGGAGTTGAGAAATACTCGAATCGGGAAGAAAAACAACGTGATATGAGTTGAATTTGTTCAAAAATGAAAAATCTCGAGTCGAAAATCAGATTTTCTCATAGTAACCAATAAAAACACGTTAGATCTACCTAAACTTGTACTGTGTATTTTAATGAGACGAAATTTGACATCAGAGTATTACAGTATATGAAAACATATAGTAATTATATAACATTTGGGATGGAAAAGTACATAGTATCGGTATCGGGTCGATACCTGGTCTCATTTTGAGATGGCAAAACTCACAATGTCAGCCGATATAAATATCGTCTTTTCTATTGGAG
Source organism: Hippichthys cyanospilos (assembly GCF_059441005.1). Taxonomy (NCBI): domain Eukaryota; kingdom Metazoa; phylum Chordata; class Actinopteri; order Syngnathiformes; family Syngnathidae; genus Hippichthys; species Hippichthys cyanospilos. The sequence goes on from NC_142382.1 coordinate 2,427,089, forward strand.
CGATTTTACAATCACAAACTAGAAATGACGTCATTAATTTCAATAAATTTTGTTTAATTTTTCTTGAAAAAAAAAAAATTACATATATATATATATATATATATATATATATATATATAGATATATATGGACTCCATTGACTTAAGGTGTCCTAGTGATCCATTGCATTAGGTACTAAAGAGCCTAAAGTAATTGTAATTACTTGAGTACTTAAGTAATTGATTACTTCATCCGCCTTTTTTAGGCACTTTTAAGGCAAACACTTGAAGAAAAAAGTGGAAAGATATGAATAAACACATGGGATTGAATGTCTGGACTTATAAAAAAAGATAAAAAAAAAAAAAAACCCAAACGTAATCATTTGTGTTCGGGTTCGAATGAGTTAAAGAGTCAGGGTTAAAATGTACGGCAAAGATCCCGAGCGCGTCCCTCCCCACCCGGGCTTTTGTCACACTCCATCACACCCTGGTCCGGGGCCAAGGGTTTTTCCCAGAAGCGCCCGATGCTCTGCCAGCTCTCGCGTGGCACTTGATGTTTTATTGTCAATACTTTTGATTCGAAAATCTTTTCTCGCCCTCCCGCTTATTTTCCAAAGTGTAACTATTAAATTGCGTGACGGCATCGCCGAGCGGAAGTCAACACTTGCCGCTTTTTTTTTTTTTTTTTTCGTGTTTGCCTGACAAGATATCACGGAATAGTTGGAAAAGATTGCCGCGAAATCCGTATTATTTACAAGAGCGTTAGGGTTTAGTACCACGGTAAAAAATTATACTTGATTACCGTATCGCATTCCGAAATGTGTCGACGCTTTAGCAACAACGCGGGCGCCTGATCGATATCACTCGCAAAATACGCGAGTGTGGCATCAAATCCAACAAAACTACAAATGCTACGCTAGGAAAAAAAAAAATCAGCTAATGCTAGGGATAATTCACTGAATCCTTGTGCAGTATTTAGACAGATTAATTTACGTGATTAAGGATTAAAGTCATTGATTACTTTGGGTAATTGCATGCCAGCCATTTATTTTAATTAATCAACTACACTGGGTGAAATTTCAGCTCCCTAGTGTCTTTTTTCAATGCTTTCCCATTTGATGTGAAATGCATTTGACGTAAAGATGAAAGAATCGGATGAAATAGCGCACAAGGGTTAAAATATATATTATCAGTACATTATATTTACCGTATTCTTTTTTTGGACAAAAATTGCACTGGATTATGAAGTGCAGTGTCAATGAACAGGAAAATTTTTGAAAATGTCCAAATATAAGGTGCAACAGACAAACCAATACCGCAAATCAGTCAATGTTTTTTGTTTAACTTCAATTGGACATCCGTATACAGTAAATTACGGACTATAAACTGTGGATTAAAAAATCAGTGGGCGGGACTTGTCCACCCAAGCAAAGCTGAAGCGTTAACTGAGCTCAGAATTTTAAAAAAAATCTAAGAAAAGCCCGTAGTGATGTGAAGTATTTTTAGCAGAATTTCAGCTAAACGTAGCGCTAATAGTTTTTCTTTTGCAGAAATACAACATGAATTGATTGTCTTTTTTAGACACGCGAACATATTATTTTTCCCCTCAAGCTTATCATTAGTGTTTTTTGTTCAAAAGCTCACTTTAAAAAAAAAAAAAAAAACTTCCCTGATGCAGCTCGACAGCGAGGTCGATGGCCAAGTCTCCGGGATGCAAACTGAAATCGATAAACTAAATATACCCCGCGAGCTCGGTGTTGTGAGACCGTGAGAAATGTGACAACATTCCACAATCGTTTAATTGTTCCCAAAGTGTCTTTTGACCCGCTCTTCCATCTGTCTCCAAAAAAAAAAAAAAAAAAAGTCTAAATGTGTCAGCGGCATCTGCTGCTGCGGTCATACCGTGTCATGTCTAATTCCTTTGCTGGCACTTTAAAGGATGAAATATTGATTCCGGCTTGGACGACTTATTTTCCCGCTTTGTGTAAATCACCTTGGGATTGACAGGGCCCCGAGACCAATCACCGTTTCTTACCGTTGACCCTGACTTCCTTCATCTGTTCTTTCCAGGGAAAGAACGTTTTTTTTCAATTTAAGAGCAAATTAACTGGAACATGAACTGGAAACTGGAACATTGCCTTCATTTTTTTTTTTAAGTTATAGGTTGACAACTATTGCTTTCAGGGATGTTGAACACAAAAGGTGCAGTAACACCCATAGACAGATTTTTTTTAGTTCTTAATCCACAAGCATTCTTTAGACCACAGGTGTGGAACTCCAGTCCTCGAGTGCCGGTATCCTACATGTTTTCAAACCTTTTCCCTCCAAAACACCTGATTCAAATGATTGGGATCATTTTGAAGCTCCTGCGGAGCTTGCTAATGAGTTAATTATTTGAATCAGGTGTGTTGGGGAAAGAAAACCGGAAAACATGCAGGATGCCGGCCCTCCAGGACTGGAGTTCGACACCTATGCTTTAGACCCTCCTTTAGCTAAATGCTTAAAAAAAATAAAATAAAATATACCTGGGAATGAGCCACAAAAAAACGGTCACTTTTGCAAAAAGTGTGTGCGCACATTTTCAAATTAAGAGCAAATCAATTGGAACATGTCGCAACGTATTGCAACATTGTGTTATGGTTACGGTTAAGCAATTGCTTTACTCTTCAATTACCTCAAGTAATCTAGTAGTATTGCAACTTTAAAAAAAAAACACTTGATTACTTAAGTACATAGTGCAAATCATTACTTTAGTACTTCTGAATCCAACAGCCTTTATTAGACACTACAGCCAAACGCTTGGGTAAAAAAAAAAAAAAAACGTAAAATGATGTCTATGGAATTGAATGAGGTAAATAGTGACGAAAAAAATGACAGTTTTCCATAGTGTGGGGACAAAAACCGGATGCGCATGCACAGAGATTTCAGGAAAAAGTTGCAAACCGAGTTGGTCGACCAATCACGGTGCAGGACGCCCCGAAAACAACGGCGAGCGTGGCGAGCAGGATTTTGCAGGTTAATTAGGCTCAGTTGTATTATTGGGAAGGGTTCCTCCCACTCGTGTCTTGGTTCACGCTTGCCGGAACTTAATTAGTTTCATCTGCCTCTCGTCACTTTAATCAGCCGCCGTCGCCGCCGCTCAGTTTCGCTCCGTCTCTCCGTGGAGTTTGCGTCTTGGCCGCCCCCCTCGCGCGCTCCCACCTGTGTCCGGCTTTGCTTTCATCTCACCCTCCTGGTGATGGCGCTTTTGTTTGGAGGCTTTTCTTGACTTTTACTTGGGGCTGCCAGAGTGCAAATCGAAACTCGAAAAGAGTCTCTACGGTCGGGTTTTTGTTGCTATGCGGTTGCTACGGTCATGTATTAGTCAGTTTTTGTGTATTTACCACCTTTGTCGTATACGGTTCTGTGTTTTCCGTTATAACTAGTTTGTTGCTTCGTGTATAAGTTGCTATGCAGTTGCTAAGGTCATCTATTTGTTGGTATGCGGTAGCTACGGTCATGTATTTGTTAGTTAACTTAGTTTTAGTGCATTTATCATGTTGCCGTATACGGTTCTGTGTTTTCCTTATAACTAGCGTGTTCCTTCGTGTATAAGTTGCTATGCAGGTGCTAAGGTCATGTATTTGTTGATAAGCGGTAGCTACGGTTATGTATTAGTCAAGTTGGTCAGTTTTTGTGTATTTACCAACTTGGTTGTATATGGTTCTGTGTTTTCCATTATAACTAGTTTGTTGCTTAGTGTATAAGTTGCTATGCAGTTGCTAAGGTCATGTATTTGTTGGTATGCAGTAGCTATGGTCATGTATTTGTTAGTTAACAGTCAGTTTTAGTGTATTTATCATCTTTGCCGTATAGGGTTCTGTGTTTTGGGTTATAACTAGTTTTCCTTGATGTATCAGTTGCTATGCAGTTGCTGAGGTCTTGTATTTGTTCTTGAAGAATTGCTACAGTAATTTTTATTGTATTCATCCCCTTATAGGGTTCTAACTTTACCGTTTTTAATATTTACCTCAGTAAGTAAAGTCATGTATTTGTTGCTATGCAGTTACGGCCATGTATTTGTCAGCTTAGTCATTTTTATTGTATTCATCACCTCTATTGTATACGGTTTGTGTTTAATGTTAGTTTTTTTCCTTGATGTATCAGTTGCTATGTAGATGCTAACGTCATGTATCTGTCGGTTTGGATTTTTATTTTATTCATCGCATTCGATGTATGCGCTTCTGTGATTACAGTTGTGATTAGTTTGTTCTTTGATGTATCAGTTGCTATGCAGTTGCTAACGTCATGCTTTTGTCAGTTTCGTTTTGGTTTTGTGTTAATCACCTCTATCGAATAGGGTTCTGTGTTTATCGTTGTCATCAGTTTGTCCCTTGATGTATCAGTTACTATGCAGTCGGTAAGGGCACGTATTCGTTGCTATGCAGTTGCTAGGACAAGTATTTGTCAGTTTTGTCATTTTTATTGCATTCATCACCGTATCACCGTCATTTACGGTTCTGTCTCACTCTGTGAGTGTACTATCCAATCTTTGGCCCCTCTAGCTAAGTCCACTCAAGTCCGAAAGTAGAAGTTGTGGATCTAAAATCAGGTCCAAGTATTCCTCTGAGGACCTGGCACAAAACGAATACGAAAAAAAATTGACGGCTGTCACTTTAATCAGCCAACAGTTGGCAGCACCTTGTGTTTGTTTCGTATCTTCCCTCCCTTGCGCTTTAACACCTGAGTCGAGCTTTACTTTAATCCTGACCTTCTGGTGACCTTCTGGTTTGAGGGTTTGGAAGAGTTTTTCTTTTTGCCTCCACTACCCACATTCCATGGACTAACACTATTAGCAACTACCATTTTTCATGGACGACGAAGTTTTTCACGCTAATTCACCACGGTCAGGCCCAAACTTTCCTGTTGGGACCTTCCTCAAACTGCTTCCACAAAAAGTCGGGTAGCGTTATTTTAATCAGTTAATGACTCTCATACTTCCTTGCTTTCTCCCTTGGGTTGCGCTTTAGTTTTAATCCAGTCCTTCTGTCAGAAGTTTTTGTTGAGTTTGAAGTACAAGAAAAACGGCACTCATCAGACAGATTTTTTCCAGTGTCTCCGAAAGAATTTATGTGTATTTTACGACTACATATGCCGAGTATTTTGGTATTTGGCTATCCTAGAGAAAATCCGCTTCTTAAAAAGTGATCAGTAGGAACGGCAACTATGTGAGAGTTGCGTTATTTACATGTATTGAACTGCCTTCGAAAAGCAAACTAACTGCTCTCGCCGTCGCATGAGCACTGCTAGCTAGCGGCTAGTTTATGCTAGGCGCCGCTATTAACGACGGAGCCGTCATACGGTACAAAGTGAAGTCGTTATTTTCCGCGCCCTTAATTTGTATCGCGTTTATTTCGTTTACGGTACTACATTAAATGCGTGGCGATAGCGAGTGGTGTCTGGTGTTCTTTCAGGAAATTTCGTCACGACAAAGTCAAGCTTTCCAAGTTTACCCAAGCATCCGAGCAACATAAAAGGGCCATAAAAGTGTCCGAAATGTCTCGATAAAGACTCACTTTGCATACAGATAGGCGCCGAGCATTCCGTCCTCGCTTTGCTTTCGTTCGGCTTGTTTTTCCTCTTTGTTTTCCTTGGAATCACAGAACCCAAAAGGTGGCCGGGAATTTGCCTATTTACAATTTAAACGGCGATAATCGCAAAGATGTGGAAAGTACCGGTGCTTCAGTGAGTCATTTGCTAAAATTTACTCTGATAATAGTGGTAAAAGTACTGAAGTCACTCCCCCTACTTAAGTAAAATACCAACTGAAAAATATACGTCAAAAGATAAAAAGAATTAATCGTTCTTTAATAAGAAGTCTCCATTCCGATTCACCTGAATGCATCTAATCCAGAAACCTTTGCTTGGAGCACTCTCTTTTTTTTTTTTTATGCTTGAATCAGCTTTTCATTATTTTCACCGCTAAGCTTTTTTGGCGATGCTACGCAGATAAAAGATGTATTTAAAAATCTGACGCGGCACACTTGAATAACATTTGGAGAGAGGGGAAAATTCACCCTGGCGTTGTTGTGGTGCAGAACGCAATGACGAGATGACAACACAGCGAAAACACTGCAAAAAGTGACATTTAAAGAAGTCAATTAGGCTGATAAGAAATATCTTCTTGTTTTGGCCCCAAAAATTTATGTAGCAAAAAGAATGCTTTTTTTTTAAATATTAAATTTAGCATTTTGCTATTAGGGTTTCTTTTTGCAAAACATTTATAGTATGTCTTACAAGATAAAAATGGTTTTGAATTATCTTTAGCTTAAGAACGAAACAATTTTAAATAACAACATTAGAAAATTGCAGCTAACAACAGTTCGTGGTTGTCACGGCACTATTAGCAATAAAAGAAGCGAGCAGACTGAACCTACGTCCGAGCCTGTCATTGTTTACATGCGGGAATATTATTAAAACCAGAAGATCGTGTCAAAGTTACCATGTCTCCCTCTGATTCAATCAAGAGTGCGCCGGTTAGAGAACAAAATATGAGATTTCACCCAGATGATGACGTCAAAATTCAAGTTGTAACTAGTGCCAACCCAAATATATAAATGAGGAGCGGGCAGGATCTGTAACTAGACTGGAAGGAGCTTTCAGAAGGTGAAATTTCCTGCCCACTCTCCTCGTGAGTAAAAGGCCCTTGTCTTCCTTCTGTTTGTTGTTTATTGAATGTTCTATTTTACTTGACATTAACACATTATGATGAACAGTGATGTCGCAATTTTACTTTATTTCGGACAGTATTAAAAATGAATAATAAATCCGACTAGGTATATAAAGATATACCATCATTTTGATGGCCTGGCCCACTTGGGAATAGATTTGACACAACAAGTTTGACACCCCTCCGTGTAGGTTTTTTGGAATGTGCCTGGAGGAAACCCAGACGGGCACGGGGAGAACATGCAAACCACAGAAGAAAGCTGAGGCGAGCCGGAATCGAACTCGGGACGTGCTGAGCACCCAAAACAAACACGAGGTGGAAAAAAACAAACTTTTTTTTAAAACAAATGATTCCAGCTCTTTTTCCCCCCTCTTAGCGGCAAGTCAGGTACCCGACAAAGCACCTACGAAACCTAAGTCCAGCCAAGCATGCTCCCGTCAGCCCGTTCCGCACCAACGCATCCGTGCCAGCTCATCCTAGTGTCACCGACAGAATGGGAATCCAGACATCCTGGAGGCAAAACCCGAGCCCGAATCCCTTTCAGACGCGCCTTGGCCGCATCACGTCTTGCGATGAAATATTCAATCACTGTTGCTTTTACCGCGCATCCAAAAAGTCTTGTTCGCCCCTCTTGTGTAAAGTACTTAATAAGTGATTGATTCTCCTTCCGTTTGCTCAATACGCTCATATTGCTTTGTTTAGCCCGACGCTCCCGCTTGATTTGTTGCGCTCTCCCCCCGAGCCGGGAAAGTCAAATAAATCTTATTGTCCGATGCATTAAAGTAATTCACGCAGTTTTTCAAGCCCCTTTGTTTTTGTTTGTTTAAAAGCAGCAACGTAATGGAAAGATAAACATACTCTAGTTCACCTGAGTTAAGGTGAATTATTAAGCGCGAGCGGTTTTAGCGCTACCGGGAGGACGCTTCGTCCTCGGCCGTGAAAGGTAATAAAGACGGAAAACTCACAGCGTCTCCTTTTTGTCTTGAACTCTTATGCTTTTGTCACTTTGCTCTTATTTATCATCAGCACTTTCCTTTTTTCGCCTACTCCTCGGCGCCGGCTGCCATTTTATTTTCTATCTGCAAGCGTTGCATCCGCGGCTGATAAATTGTGTTTATGTGCCGAGATGTCGCACGTATGAATATCGGATTGTCACTTTTAGCGGTCCGTCTGGGAATGTCTCTGCCGCTGTGATTTATGGACACGTCTCCGAGATGGAGGTCAGCGAGACGACAAAGGGAGCGAGGGAGGACGGCGAGACAGGATGCGGCTTTTCAAACTGGGGGCCCCGGACACTTGGACACCCGGGGAGCGAAAATAAAGGGGGTCCGTAAATTATTTTGAAAAGATTAGCTAGTATGAATATGAAAAAGTGCAAACTTATACCTACGAACTTGGGTTAGAAAGTGTTTCTAAATTGTATTTTGCTATATATATATATATATATATATATATATATATATATATACACCAACCTGACCCTAAACCCTAACCCTACCCTAACCCAGGACAACTTAAAAATGCACATATATATATATATATATATTTTTTTTTTTTTTTTTTTTTTTTCAGGTATTCGTTGTCCTGGTTACATGTAGACAAGGCCTCAAACCCACATCCTAAAATAGAGCTAAAAATTTTGACACCAAATACCCAAATTCGTAGCCAGAAACTTTTCTTAAGGGTGGACAGGAAGTCACAAAATATGTGCTGAAAACCCAAAGTCGAAATCTCTTTTTTTTTTCTACGAATTTTTGAACTCCACAGTTTTGGGAGCCGTCGTTTTGAGGAAAACGCAAAAGAAATTTCCGTATCGCAATGCTCATTCGTTATCTCACGCTTCAAATCGGTGGATTTCGTCGAAAACGGCGTGAAAAATGACCCGACGTCACTTCACCATCTTCCACATCGCTTCTTCATTTTTCATAATTTCTCACTCCCCGTAAAATTTCCGTTTTTGCCAAACGGTCCCCTTGTATTACCTGAACTCCTACGACAAAACTTCAGAACCACACAACTTCAAAAACCTGTTAGCATAACATTTCCAAATGACCTCTGAAAATAAACAACCTTTTAAATCCTACGCCATTTAGGTGTGCGTTTAATTGGTGTTTGGATGATGATGTTTTCCCCCCGCGGACCCAAAATGTTTGCCTCTGATGTCGTTGCCATCACTTGTCGGGAGCGCTGATTTAAGCGCAAACACTTCCAAAGTTAGGCCGGCGGCGCTACGTCAGACTTTCTTCCGTGCGAGTTACTTAAGGGTGCGGCGCTGAAATTTGCGGCGGCCTTAATGAGCCTTGCCGAGCTCATTGCAAGGCTGAGCGAAGGTCGATTGGAATCTGACTCTCGCCGCATGCAAGGGGGCGGCCTCTATTATGATTCGTTTTCCTTAAAACCTATTAAGTCTCGCGCGCGGAGAGGCCAAGTCGTTAAGTCGCCGCCTTTAATTTGGAGGGGGAAACTTTGGGGAGCGGACTGACTTTTGAAAATTGCCCAGGATTTTCATGGATATAAATGAAGCTTTTGATTGCGGAGATCAGCGGTTCCCAAAGGGGGGTACTCGAAGGGACTCCAGGGGGTACTCCAGATTTGAAATAAAACAGACGGGCAAAAATCGGGAAAATATAAGTTCATGAAACGGTTATGCAATTTCATTATTGTAAAATGGCGGATTGTCCCCCATATTCGAATGGTTGGACCCAACTTGTCACGTGCCACCGCTCGTTACCTGTCAAGTGAATCATTTAACGATTCCAAAAGTTGAATATTTTTCTGTGGACAAATATTTACTTTTGAGAAAAGGTCCGACACTTTACGTTGTTTATTTTGGGAGGGACAAATATTTATTCCGAATTGAGTTGATTTATTCTTGAGAACAGATCTCTACTATAATCCCAAAACAGGACACTTTATCGATTTGTTTTTCTGTGGACAAATATTTATTCCTGATTCTTATTGAGAACACGTCTGACACTTTATTTTTTCGTGGCAAAATATGTATTAATAATTAAGTTATTTCTCTTTGATAACAGATTTCCTCGAGGACACTTTTGGTTGATTATTTTTTTATGGACCAATACAAATGAAGTTTGAAAGAGTCTAAAGTTTCGATATATGTTGTGCCAAAAAAAAAAAGTGGACGCTGACTTCATTGTTGTATGATTCAGCCGGCGCGTGGGCGTAATCGTCCGTGTGCGTGCTTGCTCCCGCCGACAGCTTTTGACATACATCAGAGCGTATTTTTCACGATGGCTAGGTTTGGGCTCTCACATGACCCTGATCGGAAGCAGCGGGGAGAAAATGGACGAGCGCGTGGATGAATTACTATTCATGTTTCTGTTCAAAAGGTCCAAAAGTCTCATGAACGTTTTCGGCAGATTTGAAAGTTCTAAAGATATCCGTGATAAACGCTGGATAAATCCCAGGGTGACCGTTGACACCAATTACAATCCGATACATACAAAGTCCTATTTTTTAAAAAATCTTTTTAAGCCAAGGCTTTACTGTTTTTTTTTTTAACAGATTATATCAGTGATGCCGTTGAAAAATTTCTCCTCAAAGCGATTTTGATACGGCAGAGTCGGTTCCAATTACCGTGCGAAACAGACACTTAATAGCAATTAGCCAGTAACAAAATGTGCATTTTACCGATTTGTAATGACGTTTATTCTAACTGAAATTATGTCTGTGACTGTTTTTGGCCAATCGTCTGATTCGGATCATCGTATAGCCTACGATTAGAAAATAATTGACTCCAATTACCATGGGATACGATTGACACCAATTACGGTGTCATGGCTTATCAATTTCTTATGAAAGTAAATGGGTATTTTATCGATTTTTTTTTTTTTTACCCTTGTGCAATATTTTGACCGTTTCTGGGGTGATTTGATCCACGTCACTCTCGCGGTACTGTAGCCAAGGGATGGCTTACTTCTGCTAGCGTGATAACTAAGTGGTCGTTGTTGAACCGTTGTGGTGAAATTTCAAAATTTGGAATACCTAAGACGTAAAGATCACAGCTCTGGACAAAATACCGCTCAAGGGTTAACAAAAACAATGTATTCACTTTATTAACATTGATTTCAATATCAATCCAAATCCATTTTTTCCATTATCACCCAGCCGTAACCGTATGCAGCAATGTAAAAACAAGAGGATCCAAATCATCCCTTTGCTAAGGTCCGTGCCATCTTTTTCTTGTATTTCTTTCCGCACGGCTTGCTTTTTGGATCTCTACCCGTTCCGCCGCCTTCCCCCTCGAGCTAACCCGTTTTTTTTTTTGGCATTCGCCTGACGACGGGCTCGCCGCCATCTGCCGGTATCTGTTTAATTCCAGGCCGGCACATGTCGGCGTCACCTGTCCCACCCTCCCCGTCTGCTCGCCTCTGACCTGTGACCTACGGGAGTCGCGGATGCGCGGCGCACTTATCGCGGCGGAGCAGCTGGCCGCCGCCGCCCGCGTCGCGTCTCGCATGGTCGCACGCGAGTCTGCGGCACAAAAGTCAGGAAGGGAAGGGAATTGTGCTAGGATGCGAGCGGGCTGGGGAAGTAGAGCAGGAAGTCCACAAGGACGTGCGGCGTGCTGTACGCTAAGATAGCGGCCAGGTTATCTGCCGCTAATCCTTCAAATGGCGAATTTGGATGAAACTCCTCAATGGGAGAGAAACCTGCAAACGTTACGAGCGCCGATAATTTGCAGCCGTCGTTAACGGTCCCTTTACTGCCCGCGTCCTGTTTTCATTCCTTTTACGGCAGAGTCCGTTCCTCCGGAGCCACAATCAAGCCTGTTTTCCATGTTTTCCTTCAACCGACGCGCCCAATCGAGACGATTAGCTCATCAGTATGCGTCGGAGGATCCTGATACCGGCCCTGATTTGGAACAGGTGTGTTGGTGCAAGGGAACATCCAAAACAGATATTTTGCCCGTGAACGCCCGCCAATAGTTTAAAAGTAACTTATACGTCCGCTTTAAAAACAAATATGCGAGGAAACCCCGAGAAACGTTTTGTATAATCACTGAAATTCCGCGCCGGAGAAATTATAATCCCCGTGTCAATAATAGTCAATCGTCATTTTCCCCCGTGAGAAAATGTGTTTAAACAAAGATGAAAACGGCCCAAATTACAAGGAGAGCTTCCGTCAATATTCACGTTCTGCTTCCCGTCATTTCTCCAAAGGCGTCATCTATTTCCTCCCTCACCTGACATTATCAACTGATACGATCTCGACTCGATTCCGAGCTCCGTAATCCTCTTATTACTCCTTATCTATCCTTTTACTTGCTGTGTACTGATAATTTCCTCCCTCCCAAATCCTCCGGTCCCTTCATAATGCCTCATTTCCTCACAGCGCGTGCACATTCCTCCATCCGTGTGTTCCCGTGCGTTATTTTGTCGTTTGCCGTGTTTTTAAACGTCGTATCCCTCATTTCCTGTCCGGTTATTCCACATCGATTCCATCCTATTCCACCTTTTACCCTTCAGCGCTCCATCTCGTCGGATTTTAATCACGGCGGCACTTTATAATATTTTTAGATACATTCCAGTCACCAAAGACGTGTCAAAAAATATTCACAGTAAAATGAATGAACCTAAACTAAAACTACTCGTCAATAATGGGAATTTTTAAACTGTGATATTTCAATTACAGCTTCCTTAATTCCACGCTAGTGTGAAAGTGATTCAAAAGTTGTTGTCCAGCATCCAAACTCATTCAAACCCAAAGACAAAATTTCACGTTTAATTTTAAAGACGCGCAGACAACACATTGCTTTTGAGCTGAGCGCCTACATTCGAAAATTTTGCTCTGTAATGACAACACGAGTCACTGAGAAAGAAGTAAACCTTGAGAAGTCAGCACGTTTGATTTCAAGGTCAGTGCATTGCATTTGATGGCAAGCGTTGCCCCTCCCAACATGGCCGCTACATTGGCACCTCAGTGTGCGCACACACTTCCCAGCTAGCAACAGTTCGGCAGAGTCGTTGAAAAATACTGGCACCCCCATTTCCCAAATGCTGTCAAACTAAACGTAAAACAAGGACAATTGCCTTTTGGGTGCCCTTACTAGCTTAATGCTAACACACAATAAAAAGGGCCATAGGGAGATAGCAATTAGCATTTTTATGACCCATTAGCGCATTAATTGTACAAAAAACACAAAACCAAAAGTATTGTCTACAAAAGACATATATGTACGATTTTTACAGTATTTTGCGCATTTAGGGAAGTAGATGAGTTAAAAGGTTCGTCCTCATATTTAGCTAGCTTTAGCAGTAAACAACTTGTCTACCATTAATTTAATAATTATCATTTTCATGTACAATTAACACATTTTTAAAAACAAACTTTTCCACTTGTCAAGTGAAAATAACATCACCTGTGCGCATGCCTCGGATGACGACCAATCACCGCTCACCCGTTGGTCACGTGACACTCAAAATCTGCGCCGCGATTGGTCATTATCTGAGCCTTCAGCACATCGTCGTTTTTAGTCAATTTGAGTGTAAAAATCAGTTTTTACATGTACTGATCACGAAAATATTTCAGTCACATTAATTATGAATACAACAACTTTTTCACTGGTAAAAATGTCGAAATAAATGCAGTACCCCCTTTAACGAACCCACCGAACGCTTCATTATTTCAAACGCTTTCATAACAAAACACTTTGACCACAAACGTGCTCCTACCACAGACGCAAACAATACTTTCAGTTTTTGTTTTTTTTTTGTAATACACTACGGTACAGTCTGCTACAAACGTATCAGGCTGGTGTGAAATAACTTCGGGCATGCTCCGCTGACCGCAGGCATACACACGAGCCCCTCCAATAAATAAACACAGAAAATTGAACTAAGGGTTTGAGACAGGCCCGCAATACGCTGTCTGCCGTCCCTGCGCCGTGCCATTACCGCTGTCGGGACGCCGGCGAACTGTCACAGCGCCGCTAATAAAGAAGGGATGGAGAGAAAAAGAAAAAACAAAACAACCTTTGAGATGTTTGCTGTTAAGTGGCGGGTTTGGCTGTGGCACGGGTTTGGGGGTGCCCCCGCCCCCCCACACTTTCACCAACCCCTTCCTTGGACTTCCTGGGCTGTGGAGCAAATCCCCCTCATCATTTGAAAGAAAATGTGAAAGGCAGCAGGCTTGTAAAGCCTCATTAGGCTTAGTAACTCATAGCACAGCGCTGTGTGTGTGTGTGTGTGTGTGTGTGTGTTACATGGAGATATGCAACAGTGTTCCACACGCATGTGTGTGTGTGTGTGTACCCCACAGCCACAATGAGAGTCGTTTTCGGCGGCGGGTGCGGCGGATTAAAATGTCATTTCATTCACGGGAATTTTTTTTTTCCCGCCAATAATTTTCATTTTACTAGTGAAGGGATGTCATTAAAAAGCCTATAATAATAATAAAAGGACTGAATGGAGGAACATGCGCGGGGGGGAGGGGAGGGGGAGGGGGAGCGGTTCCCAGATTCATGATAAAAGTCCTAATTATTACATTCAAATACATTAGAGCTGTGTGAAAGGTGTACAGTTAAATCAGAGGTGGGGAGTCATTTTGCTTTTTATCGCATCCGGGGGCACTTTTTTTTTTTTTTTTGGCAGAATTGCTAAGATAGAGTTCACTGTATCCATAAATGATGCACTGTAAAAACTACATATACTTCATGTACAGTATTAGTAAAATCTTGACTATTTATGATGCTCTTTACTGTTTTTTTGAGTATACCCAATATCATTAAGTGCATCCAGTTGGGCAAAAATATTGCTATTTGTGAAGTACTTGAAGTATTTTGTCCAATCCTTTGATTTGGCAATCAAAAGCAATGCACATCAAATGAAAAGCAATGAAACAAGGCACTAAGGAGCTGAAATTTCACCCAGATCCAGACCACATGTCAGAGTTGAAGATGCCAAAACCACTTTGTTATCCCTTGGCTAAAATACCAACAAAATACACGATTATATGTGTGTGAAAAAAAAAAAAAAAATATATATATATATATATATATATATATATATATATATATATATATACACATATACACATATCTATACAAACACAAATATACACATATATATAAATATATATATACACGCAAATATATACACACATTTTATATATATATATATATATATATATATATATATATATATATATATACACACACACACACACACACACACACACACACACACACACACACACACAAAGCTCAAAGATTTTTATTGACATATGCATAGTAATACCAACGGTGTACCTTATAATCCGGTGCGCCTTGCAGTGCGGTACTAAAATTGATATTTAAAGCCAAAAATGATCAAAATACGGCTCCGGTTTGTTTATGCAATGGAAACGTGTTTTCTGTATAATAAGCAAAAAGACGAATGTATTTTGACCCGAACACTCGAGCATTTGATCGAATTTGCAGTATGTTACCTGAATCCCAAAATCCTCAATCGCCGCAGAACTGTTTCGGATTCGACTATACACAATTAGTGTCTTACCCTAAATCCACAACTGAATTTCAGCCTGTTTTACTGCCACTTCTCCCAAGCCCGTTTCCTCTAACTGAGATGAGATTGTGTTGGCACTCGATAAATAATAAGCCGCTCAAAAATAAAAGCCTCAAGGACCCGAGGATGAAATCGAACAGGAAGTTTGCCATTTTGCTTTGAAGTGGCCATATTGGAATTTCAGGGCGCATTCCTTGACAAACCCTTGTGAGGGAATTTACTCAAATGAGACCAAATTGATACAAGGTATACAAGACAGATGGGCACCTGTAAATTGTTTGTCCCGAGTAATTCATTTAATGCAAGAAAGTTTGATGATCACGTCGGTTCTTGGAAAGCTGAAGGAAAAAAAAAAAAAAAATCACGCCGTGAGAGGCACAAAATTGGTTGGAAATGGTCTCATTTTTGCATAATAAAAGCACCATATGTATTTGGAACGCAAAAAGTGAAAGTCATTTCTTACGCTCTCCAAACAAACTGCCGACGGTTCTTGTGAAAATAAATAAATTGCTGCAAAACTTTGAGATGGGCTTGTTTTGACAAATTGATTTCTTTCATGGCTAACAGTGTGGCGAAGATAACTGGGAAGACGAGTTCGTATTGAAATTCTGTGAACACATTATCTGCTTCCTATTTTATCTGAAAGACACTTTTTTTTTTCTTGAAGTAATTTGTCCGCGTGAAATACAGACGCATTTTTATCAACAGAAAAAGGACACGCACTGACGGTTAAAATACAGCACCAACACAACTGTAATATGCCCGATTATGCTTCCTAGTAGAGAGCACCCCCTGCTGATAGGGTTGGGGTTAGCGCAAACTCCGAATCAATACATCAATACCATCTTCTGTCTTCGTTGGGCAGGAGATTGCCTCCAGGTGGCTAGTTAAAAAAAAAAAAAACTGCAGACATGCTGTACTAGATTATAAACCGCAGTTTGTAACGTCAGATATTTTTAGGGACAGATGATACATGGAGGTTTTTACATTTTTCTTTTGATTTCAATCTTTTTTTCAAAACTGCCTGGTTACAGCCCCAACAAAACCTCTCGAATATTGCGCCAACACAACAATGACACGCCTGACTACTTACTAGTAGAGAGATGCCCCTGGTGGAGAATAAGGGCAGCTCAAACTCAAAATCAATGCTTCAGCAGTGTCTTTTCCTTTTGTTTACCGGGAGATTGCCCCCTGCTGGCTAGTTTGAAAAACAACGCAAATATGCCGCACCAGACGAAAAGCCACAGGTTGTAACACCAGATAGTTTTTGCGGAAAGATGGCACATGGGTGTTTTTACATTTTTTTTTTTCCAAACTGCCTGATTACCGCAGCAAAACTGTGCGAATACTGCACCAACACAACAATATCACCCCTGATTTTTTACTCGTAGAGAGCGCCCGCTGGTGGCGACTAAAAGAGCGGTGCGAACTCAAAACCAATGCTTCAATAAAGTCTTCTTCTGTCTCCATTTTGTTGCTGGGAGAATGCCCCCTGGTGGCTAATAATAAAAAACTGCAGCTAAGCCGTAGGTTGGACACCGCTCTCGTTCATATCATGAAATACACAGTGAATTATTAATAAGACTTCTTCACTGAAAAGATATTTACCACGTAGGGGCCACAAAGGCAAATAACAAGCGCGGTCGAACAAATTAAGCCTGTGAAATGAAGCCTTGTGAAGAATTCCAAGGGTGGATTTCAATAGTATTAAGTGCGGGCGTGGGCGTAAAGAGCCGGTAAAGAACACATCCTCGCCGGGAAAATAATGAATTCTCGCCACAGCGGCCTCCTCGCTTAATCACATTTAGCAAATCAGGAAGAAGCCTTTCCTACCCCCCACCCCCACCCCGCCCCCCCATGCATCCATCCGTTCCGAAGCCACAGAAATAATTTTTGCGATCATACCTGGCGAGGCCGCGCTTGAAAAGCGGTGAGATTTCAAAGGTTTGGTTTTTTTTTTTGAAACCCTTGAGGCATTATGTTACAAAATATGGCAATAATTTGAATTTTTTTCATGATATCATAAAAGAATCAAGGAAGCTCAAATTTATAGCAGGTGATGGAAACAAGTACAATTTCAAAATGCAACCATTCTGACACTTTTATGCGTTTGCAGCTGGACGTGCGAAATTTTGTGTACAAAATTAATTTTTCTCCAAATTTTGGACCATAGAAAACCATTCAAAATACAATTTTTGAGATGCATTTTAACAGGATTCATTACACTGATTTTCCTGAAATTTTCGCAACTTTCCATTGAGCTGCCGTCAAACTGTCACAAAACGGAAAATTCTTTGTTGACTTGTTTCACCTCAAGACAGTAGGTGGCAGTAGAGAGCAATTAAAGTCTTAAAGCGTCACTTCACTTTTCACAATTTTTTTGTGGGCGTTAATAAATTTAACCCACATATGTATGGAGCAATTTGAGTGGCCGAAGGGGAAAAAAAAAATATTCATAAATAAATTATTACATAACGTGCGTGCGCAAGGGTTAAAGCGACACACACACTGTTTACACACCGAATCGGGTAAGGTCGATTCTAAGTTTTATTCACTCGGGGGGGATGAATAGAGGTTACGTTAGCTTTAACATCAAATATCACCGCGTTGCACAAGTGGGAATTTCCGAGGCCTCGTTTGCCTCCCCCCTCACTTTTTAACACTCGCGCGTCCTCTGTGTCAAAAGATAGACAGCAGAGATTTACAGTTAGGGGTCACACACTGCTTCTAATTAGCTTAAGTAGAAAGGGAGGGATAAAGCGCTCCCGGGGCCGGAATGCGTCGTCCCGCAGACCGAGAGGAGACGAGCGTCTTTTTTTTTTTTTTTTTTTTTTTTAGCCACGCTGCCCCGCTGTCCTTTGCTGTCTTTGTCCTGGTTTGACATTAACGAGACGTTTCCATGTCGGCGGCAAAAATTACGACGGAGCAAAACATCGTGAATAATTCTAAATCTGACATCGGTCTCTTTGGCGTGGAACACACTCAAAAATGGCTCATTCAATCCCAAAGACGTATTTTCACGTCTTATTTTAATTTTTTTAAGTGTTTGGCTAAAGGCGGGTCTAAAAACGGCAACTAAATGAATTAAGCACGAGAGTGATCAATCGCTTTAGGGAATTAAGTTCAAGTAATCGATTACTTTAGGTGATTAAGGATTAAAGTAATTGATTACTTTAGGTAGTCAGTCGTTGATTTTAGTTAAGTACGAGTGTAAAAGATTACTTGAACCCTTTTTGGGTCATTTTCTTCCACAACACTCAGCATTTTTGCTAAGGTCATGATACGATAACTCGTGGTCATTCCACGTTGAAATCTAAAATATTTTAATCACCTAGGGTGAAATTTCAGCTCCCTACTGTCTTCTTTGAATGATTTCCTCTTTGATGTGCATTATGTTAGCCGGGAGGTGGTGCACTCCTAGTGGAATAAAAACAAAGTGCTCATGCCATGTTGAACTTTGACATGTCATCATACGGGTGAAATTTCAGCTTCCTAATGTCATCTTTTAATGATGTATCTGATGTGAAATACCTTTGATGTAAACATCAAAAGGGAAGGATAAAATATCGCCTACAGTTTGGCATGCTATGTTGAACTTTGACATGTCACCATCTGGGTGAAATTTCAGCTCCCTAGTGTCTTCTTTCAATGATTTTTCTTTGATATTGATGTTTGATTTTAGTCAAGGGATGGCACACTCCAAGTAGCGTGATAACCAAGCTTGCATTTTTATGAACCATAAGCGCATAACTAAATTTGACATCAGGGTGAAATTTCAGCTTCAATACAACTGCCATTTTGGGTCATTTTCTCCCACCATTCTGACCGAATGCAGACCGATGTCGTTAGTAACCTTACTTTAGGGGTACGTGAACACACTCTAATATGAAATTTTAACTGAGTTTTAGCAGATCTTACCAAATCAAATTTTATGCTTTGTAATGTGTGACAGGAACTATTTATTTTCTTTTCGAAATGAGTGCAAATTAATTGAAACATGAAGCAAACTAGTGGCAAAGAACAGCAGTTCTCAAATGGGCGTACGTGAGATTTTACCATTTTTCTGTCAGTAGCAGCAAATCTCATTTTATGCTATTTCATACCTTAACAGGAACAGTACTTTTTCTTTTCAAACGAAGAGCAAACGAATCGGAACATGAAGCGACTTACTGTAAATTATGCTGTAGTAAACCCATTTCGATACGATTGTCAAAGGTGATGCAATTTTTCCGCACACCTCATGCTTTGTCCACATATGCGGCACAGCAGGAACAAAATCAATAATCGCTAAGCAAACGCCTCGAAAAAAATTATCTGTGCTCTTATTTTCTCTCGACTAAATGAGTCCAAATCATTTTTTTCCCCCTCCAGCTTCGACATCAATCATAAATCACTCTCGGTGTCCTCCAGCTGCTTCGCAACGCTGCGGCGAGACTTCGCCATGAGTCACACACACACACACACACACACACACAACATCACTTCGCCACAATTGTTACATTGTTACATTCCATTTAATCGGAAAATTGATTTTTACTGATGACTTTGGAAGAGACTCACAATATGTCTCACAATAATGTCTCACAATTTCATCTCTTGCTAGGCCAAGCTGTACATAATGATCAATTTCACACACACACATATATATATATATATATATATATATATATATATATAATTTTTTTTTTTTTTTTAAATATCATATGCATCATATTTCGATTAATTGGTCAAGTGTTTACAATGCCTATTAGCTACTTAATTGTGGCATTTATATATTTATATGGATAATCCACTTATTTTGCCTAACACTTGAAAATTAAAAAAAAATTAAAAAATATAAATACGTTCATAGGATTGAATGGCTGTATATTAAAAAAAAAAAACGTAAAATTACGTCAAGGGAGCTGAAATTTTCCAGCAGATGATGAAAACATGTCAAATTTAAAAATACAACCAGTCTGACATTGCTATGTGATTGTAGATGGACATGCGAGGTTTTGTGTACAAAAAATTATTATTGTCCAAATTTTGGACCATGTAAAACCATCATAATTACAATTTTTGAGCTGCATTTTCATAGGATTAAAAACATCGATTTTCCTGCAATTTTTGCGACATTCCGTTGAGCGGCAGTCAAACGATGTCACCAAACCGAAAATTCTTTGTTGACTTGTTTCACCTCAAGACAGTAGGTGGCGGTAGAGACCAGTTAATGTCTTAAAGTGTCATCATCACATCACAGACTACAAATACAGACACCTTTTAATTTTTTTTGTGGTTGTTAATAAATCTATCGTATATATGTATAGCTAGAACAGATGCCACTGAACAATTTGAGTGGTTGGGAAAAAAAAAATCATAAATTTGTAATTATTATTCCTTTAAAAGCATTTACAAAATTATGGCGAAAATGCAACGCGAATAGTTTGCAAAGTGTGCGCGCAAGGGTTAAACGAATATTTATTGGCTGCCTTTCTTTCATTTGAAATCGCAATCGTCCAGAATAAACGACAAAAAAATTGAGATTTTTGGGCCGTATCTCCGGCCCTAAATTAGGAAAACCTCATTTTTGACGTCTTTTGTCGTCAATGGCAGTGAATGAGTTCATATCAAACCTTGGAGCTCGCGTGCGTGAACATAAAACAGCTTCTCCAAATATGTCGTACATGAGAATGGTGAGTGAAAGCACGCCGCCTCCAATTTACCCATAGGGCAGTGCAAACGGGTGGGGGGGGGGGGGGGGGGGGGGGGGGCACCCAGTGGATTTGCTCAACAGGGGCTGCCCATTGTTGGTGCAGAATGATTAAATACATACACAGAGGACACAAATGTAATTCCATTTAGAATCTCAAGGATTCTCGCCGCGTAGCGAGGTTGGAGCGGGAAAGACAACAATCCCGTCTGCCAACAATCTGCTCCGTCACAAACCGCTCCAAAAAAAACAAGTTCTTGGGGGCTATTTTGGACCGGGAGAGGATTTCCGAGGAGATTCTGGAGATTTCAATTTCTGTTTGTATGTGTGTTCAGGTGGTGGTCCCCATAAGGCTCATTCGGGAAGTTTTCCATGTTTAATGGGGGACTAGCTAAGTGTGTTAACGCACATGGGACGATTGCTAATAGGCAGCTGGCTGCATTCAAGTGGGAGGAGCCTATGGCAAGACAACAGAAAAGACAGCTTTGTGTGTTAAAAAGTTGGGGGGGGTGAACCCTCAAGTAAGGCTCATGTAGACCCATGAGGTTTCAAATATAGCCCATGTCGGGCTCATTTACTGCCATTCAAAATTGGTCATTTGTCCATTTTTGGACATATTAGAAACCCGATGTTTTATCATGCATTTCGCCCGATTTTTGCATTCATCCTTTAAACGGCACCCCGCGAACAGGACGCAATAGAAATGACACCCCAAAACCACCGGGCAGCCAATGTATGACATTTGCAACCCTTTTAATGATTGGCTTAGTCTCCAAAATTCATAATACTCTAATTATGATATTTCAATTTCATAAAAAAATATAAAGCTACAGAATAGCTGTTTTTGCATTTACAATTTTTGCACATAAAGGGGGTGTGATGAACTGTGATGAACTTTGACATGTCACCATCTGGGTGAAATTTCAGCTCCCTGATGTCATTTTTAAATGCTTTCCCTTTGATGTAAATATCAAGGGACTGGGCAAAATATCACATATAGGTTGGCATATGGGCAGTCGTGCCATTTTGAACTTTGACGTTGCCATCATCTGGGTGAAATTTCAGCTCCCTAGTGTCCTCTTTCAATGCTTTTCCCTTTGATGTGCATTTTTTTAGACATGGGGCGGCACACCCCTAGTAGTGTGATAACTAAGCGGTCATGCCATGTTGAACTTTGACCATCTGAGTGAAATTTCAGCTCCCTAGTGACTTCTTTCTATACTTTCCCTTTGTTGTGAACATCAAATATCACATAAAGATGACTGAGAATGCTATGCTCAGAAAATTTCAGCCTTGAGTGTTTGTTTGCTTTGGAATTTGTACGTAAGCACTGGACATATTTTTCTGTCAATTTGACATCTCAGCGTGGAGCAAAAAAAAAAAAAAATGCACTCTGAGGAGAAAAAAAATAAAAAGCCTCGTTGTGTCAGGCCAACGTGCAGACATGATGTGCTACACTTTGCCACCCCGGAAGAAAAAAAAAAAAAAAAAAGTGTAAAAAAGGCTGATGCATAGAGAAAGTGAGTGACGGTTGTTTCTTTTGCCCTGTGGCTGCACGCCAGAATCCCGCAGAGCTCAAAGTCCTCCTTGAAGCTGGAAGAAGCTCTCAGCTGTCCTGGTATCTCATACCCCCCCCCACCCCCACCCCCTCCCCCCTCCAAGTGACCTCACCGCCATGTTAGGATGACTGTTATTGAAATCAGATATGACTTTTTTTTTTCTTTTTTTTTGGCTCAATGCAGTGCTTCTTCATTTTATTTCGCAAAGCCCCCCCCAGGAAAGAAAAAACCTTTCCCGCCCCCTCACTCATTGGGCTGACTATAAATACAATTATTATCTATGAAAAAGGCATAACCATACTGTATTTTCTTTTTCAAAATAAATCAACTTTCAACAATTGTTAACTAATGTATTTTTTACAGCGTTTATATAGGTTACGAGTTAGTCTAAAACTGAAAAAAAAATGACAAAGCGCAGCACCAAAGTGCCTGAAATGAAAATGATGCCGATCCTAATTTTCCCACTCAATGGGCTGACTATAAATAAAATTATTATCTATGAAAAAGGCATAACTATACTGTATTTTCTTTTTCAAAACAAATCAACTTTCAACAATTAACATGTATTTTTTACTGCGTTTATATAGGTGACAGGTTAGTCTAAAACTGAAAAAAATGACCATTGTCTTGAAGTGTTATTGCAATAAAATTAGGATTGGCATCATTTTCATTTCAGGCACTTTGGTGGTGCACTTGGTCATTTTTTTCAGGTTTAGACTAACCTGTAACCTGTATAAACGCTGTAAAAAATACAGTCGTTAATTGTTGAAAGTCGATTTGTTTTGAAAAAGATTAGTTTTTAGTATAGTTATGCCTTTTTTATAGATAATTTTATTCATAGTCAGTATTTTAAACCCCCCCCCCCCCCCCAATTTGATTCTGACGATAGGGATATTCATTCATTGAACTACAATTGTAGTTCCAAATTCGATTTCATCAGACATGGATCCCACATCACTGTTTCAAGTCTTTCCATTCCAAAATTGCTTTGCGCCGAGTTAGGGGGAGCTTCATATATTGTACATCAGCGGAAAAAAAAAAAAAGGTTTGGAAGCACAGGTATACGGCCTTTGGAGTGACTCCTATACATAAATTGGGTGTGTAGAGCAGCGCACGGCACAAACACATAAATATCGACGGGCGACAGGAAGCAGGCGCCGCGCGACTCGGCGGCGTCAATCTCCGGGCAGCTCGACTCTTGCGGCCGTTCGCTCGGAGAGGAAACTCAACCGGCAAAACTTTGCGGGGACAGCTTGAAGGAATAATAAGAATACAGTAAATAATAATAAAAAAAAAAAAATGTTTGTGCCGGAGGGCCTTGGGAATTCATTGCAAAGTGAAGGTATTAAACATGAATGCAAAGGGGCCTCCGGGGTCGCCCGTTAAGTTCCGGAAGAGTATTTCCCGACTTTTATTCGGCCGAGAAACTTTTAACCACACAGCGCCGAAACGAAAATGTCCAAGGAGTAGTTCACAATGACTTCCTCGCAAAAGTCACACTTGTGAAATCCGGGCCAGTTTACCGTATTTTCCGCACCGGATTATAAGGCGCATAGAATAGAAGCTACAGTAGTGGCTGAGGTTGCGTTATGCAGCCACTAGATGGGGATGTCAACAAAACAATCAGACAAGCCAGTCAAAAGTCAGAATGGGAAAAATACCACCTGATAACGTTAAAAACTTTTTATGCGTAAGTACACACACTTAAATGTATTCACAAAACGTAGTTGCATGTACTGTACATTCAAACGTGCTTGCAAATAAGTTCGAATACACGTTAGAATGTACTTGCGAATACGTACGGATGTGAATGGAATTGCAGTCAAATATACCTGCGAATATGTACCAACGTAGACGTAAATACTAAATAGCGTCACGTACTTACAAATGTGCTCGCAAATAGCTGTAGGCTAAATGCTAATGATAGCATTTTTTCCCATGATGCCATGGGGTATTGCACAAAAAAAAGCAAACTTTTGTAGCATCTTGCCATTTAAACAAAACGTTTGAAAATTGAGTACACATTGTTTACTATTTTCAATATTTAATGCCGCTGACTTTTTTTTCCATAATGCCACCATATTGGCTAACGCTCTTATTTTCTTATTAGTCATTTTTGTTTTATGTTCATTTCGCAGTTTCTAGATTTTACATTTGAAAGTAAACATTTTTTAGTCATTTTCATGATTTTACAATGTCCATATTATGCATTTTTTGTTCTCATAATGCCATGAGGTATTATTGACTTTTTTTTTTTTTAATTTTCCCTACGGTATAAGTTTAAAATTAGGTAAAAAATACTTATTAGTGGTATGGTGTTGACATTTCTGATCTGTATTTTTCTCTGATATCACATTATGTGTATTTTTAAGTCAATTCCCCGTGGCGTTATGAAAAGAAAAAATTTGCCCCCAAGTACATTTAAACGCATTTACAAGTACGTTTGAACGACTTTGCATTCACAAACATTTACCCCGTACCGTCAACTCCACTTTTGTGTAAATATTTGACCGTTCCGCTTGCGAAACGAACGAAAAGCAAAATCGTTTTCCGGATCGATCGGCCGATTTCCGAAGCGCGTTCGGCGTCACTTTTCCAAAAATCGTTATTGACGCTTATTCGCGCTACGACCACCTTGATTTCACCGGCATTTACTTTCAGACGGCCGAACCGGCAACAGTAGCGTGCAAATGAAAGGTTCGGGGTAGGAAAGAGGACGCACCTTGGTGACGAGCGGCTCGGTGTCCTCCAGGATGGAGACGAAGGGGGTCTCCAGGAAGGAGGAGAGGAACTCCACCTGGACCAGCTCCTCGCCGGAGCGCGGGAAGGCCAGCACGGCGCTCACCCCGCGCGCCGCCAGCTCCTGGCAGGCGCAGCGGGACAGCGACGCCGGGTCCCATCCCGACGGGGAGCGGGCCACGACCTCCAGGCTCAAGTTGTAGGGCAGCAGCGGGGGGGCGCGAGCCGGGTCGGCGGAGGACGGGTCCGAGGCGCCGCTCTGGTGGCGGAGGCTAGCTAGGGCGCGGTTGAGCGCGTTCTGTATCCGGGCCGGCTGGCGGGCGGGCAGCAGCGCGCCCAGGCGCACGCCGCGTCCCGTCCGGGCCAGGACGCGGCAAGTCGGCGGGGGCAGCGGGCAGGGCTCCGGCGACGACGGGGCGCCGAGGAGCGGGACGGGGACGAGGAGGAGGAGGAGGAGGAGGAGGCGCGGGGGTCTCCCGGGGCGCGGGGGTCCGGCGAGTGGCAGCATGCTGCGGATCCGACGCGCGACGCGGGAGGACTGGGCTCCGCTCCGCGGGGGATGGCATAGCTCCCCCTCGGATCCCGGCTCCACCGCGACTTGGTGCCGATGCCGCCGCCGCCGATTCTTCCGCCCGTTTCCGGCGATCGACTTCCCCTCCCTCCCTCCGTCCGTCCGTCCGTCCTCCCTCGTAAACTTCTTTCGATGGAGGGGGAAAAAGAAAAAAAAAAAGAAAAAAAAGAAGACGCGCGGACCTCGGAGCAGCCCGCCTCTTTTTTTCCCGTGCTCTGCGCGAGTCAGGCACCGGCTGCGTGCGTCCGTCGGTGCGCGCGCGTGTGTGCGCGCGCTCGTGCCAGAGTGTGAGCGTGTATGTGTGTGTGTGTCCTCCCGCCCGCCAATAATGTAACCTCTCACGGAGACTGCCTCTTGTTGAATTTTAATGGCAAATTCGGCGGGGAACGGGAAGCTTTTGTTCATTCACAAACGCGCGCGGAAGCTTCCTGCATGTACGCAAAATGAAACACGCTCGTGCGGTTCCTCTTGTACCTTTTGACAATATTTTTCGCGCGTACAAAAAAAAAGCAATTAAGCGGAAGAGGAAGCCTCGTCAAGTGTCACGTGGTAAAGTGGAGCAAAAGTCGATTATACGATGTCACTGAGCGACGGGGATAAAAAAAAACAAACAAAACAAAAAAATAATAATAATAATAATAATCGAAAAAAAAATCGAAAAAAAATCGGAAAAAAAAATCGAAAAAATTTGTTTTTTTTCGTCCCCCCCCCTAAAAAAAAGACGTTTTTTTTATCCCAACCCCCCCCCAAAAAAAAAAAACGTTTTTTTTGTACCCCCCTCAAAAAAACGTTTTGGGGATAAAACGTTTCTCGATGGCAAACTTCAACATTCTTCCGAATATGTTCAAATGCAATTGAAAAGTACTTCAAAGGTGTCTGCAAAAACGCTCGAGCGTACCCGCAAAAACGCTCGAGCGTACCCGCAAATGCATTCAAATAAACAAATGAAAAATCAATTTGACGTATTAGACTTTGCACTTGCGTGCTTGCAACTGAGGCTTACTTGCGAAAATGCTTGTGTACCTGCAAAAATTCTCGCGCATACCTGCAAGTACATTTAAACGTACTTGCGAGTACATTCAAATGTACTTTCAAATACAAACTGCCTGAAAATTGTCACATCCGTTTAAAAGTTAAACGAATACAATCCTTTGCAAAGGTGGCACAACTTAGTAATAAGATGCTTCACGTTCCAATTAATTTGCTCTTAATTTGTAAAGAAAAACCAGGGCTTCGCATCACGCCATTGAAAAAAAAAAAAAAATAGAAGCGCAGAAACTGTCAATCTCACAACCCTCTGGAGTGCCTCTACGTCGCCCCAGGGGTACGCCTAACCCCATTTGCGAAAAACTGATTTGGGGTATACTTAGCCTTCCACTCATTTTTATACTTAGCTGATAGCTAAAAACGCTAAATACGATGACAGCGAATGAAGAATAGTTTTCATTTAATTGAGTTACAGTATGCAGACTGTCTTCTTTTTTTAAACTTGTGACGGTTCAGATTATGAAGATGTTGCTTAAAACATATAGTTGCTCTGCGGCAAATTCATATCAAATCAATTTCCAGCCTTTCCTATGGGGGAAGATTGACCAGTGTTGCACACGGCACCGCAGGAAAAAAAAAAAAAAAAAAATCCATATAAACTTGGAAATTGATCTTGAATTTGACCTGTGTAAAGCAGCATGCGCGCACACACAAGGACACGCTTATCAAAGTGATATTGAACGCTTAACCTATTGATGCTGTATCGTATTTTATAGTCGAGTAAAAAGAAACTAAAATGAACTAGGCTAGTGGTATGATTTTTTTTGTTTCACGGACGGCTTGTTTGACCTAGAAGAATGATATTCACACATACAAACACAAACACAAATATATATATATATATATATATATATATATATATATATATATATATGTTGATGTTACCAATAAATAAATGAAAGATGATGATATCCCATTGTATCGATATCAGTATCAATGAAGTCGGATTGGGACGTGCCCCTATTCTATTTGTACTGACAGTATCGCTCCAGCTAGCACGAGAGCCACCCAAAGTTAGTAAGGAGCTTCAAAAGCAGCATCCAAGAACAAAAACCGCGTGGTCAAGAGGCTGGGGCTGTTTTTTCCCGGAGAAAATCAACTGTGTGTTTTAACCGGGCTCTCCTTTGCGGGATAACGGCCGTCGTTTAAGCACTTGCGCGCCGACTTGCCAGACCGGCCGGCGTGATGCTAATAGCGTGCCAAAATATTTTGCTGAGATTTATATTCCCGCTTCGCTACTGGGCGTCTTTTATACTTTCAGCACCGCGGACAGCGCCAGTTTGCAATAAAGCTGAGGTCGAGTGTGTGCATGCTAATTTGGGCCGGGGACAGCGCTAGCTGCGCGCGCGTGTGTGTGTGTGTTTGGGAATATGTGTGTGTCCTTCAGAGTCATGAAAGTGGAACGTCAAGTGTGCGCACAGCTGCCGGCGATTCTTGGGAGGTCCAAACGAAGAATGTCAGGCTTTCATCTACGCAGGTTTCTTTATGCATGAATTCCTATCTACAGATTTTCATATCAACCTGGAGTCTTTTTTTTTTTCTTATCTTTCATGTATTATTTATTTTCATGATGGATGGCTGTTCTTATTTTGGTTGACGAGCGATAAAAACATGGCTTATTTGACGTATTTTCCAATGCTAGTTGGATTTAGTTAGAAAAATAAGTCAGGATTTTATAGAATGAAAAAATCTAAAAAAAAAAAAAGGCAAAAAGCAGCAATAAAGTCAATGTTTTATCCAAACATGTCAGAAATGCATGAAATCCAAAATCAATACTTAGTTTTAACTAGTGTGTTATGTTCATTACCCAGCATTCACTTGTCCGGGTCAATATGACCCGGAGCTTGTGTTCAATTATTCAAGTGTCAGAAACATTTGTGCGTGTTTGTTTGCATTCGTTTTTTTCCTTAACTGTGGGGACTAAACCTTTTTGTGGGGACCTTTTGGAATTATAGAGACCATTTTGGTGGACCCCAGAGGTTCAGACCTGTTTTTGAGTTTTTGTGTTTGAGAGAGAGGGTTCAAAAACATGCAGGATGCCGGCCCTCGAGGACTGGAGTTCGACATGTGTTGCAGTACCTGCAGAGTATGGGGGGATGTCCCCACAAGGCTGTTTTTCCTTTTCCTCGCGACGCGGCTCGAGTTAATTTCGCTATGCGAAGCATCCGTTTTTTGCCAAGTTCATAATTGTGTGTATATGCCAAAAGACTGCAATCAATAAACAGGTCAAATAGAATACCGTTCCGTGTTCTCTAACCGGTGCGCTCTTAACTGAAACAGCTGCAGACATCAAACCTTTACATGATGTTCTGTTTTTAGTATTATCCCTGTGCATAAACAAGGACGGACTCGGATGTTGGTTCAGTCTGCTCGCTTCTTTGATTGAGAATAATGCCGTAACAACTTCAGCCAACACGAGCTGCTCTTCGCTGCAACACACATGGTGCCAACAACTGATATACGCCCTCTAGCTTGTCCTGTTACGGTCATTCTTGCGACAATATAACCGATATAAAAATGCACATCTGGGCGTCAAATATCGGCTAATGTGGTTGAATTAAAAAAAAAAAATAGGTACCGTTTATGAGGCACACCCATACTTTTGGCCTTCATTTTTGGTTAGAAAAAAAAAGTGTCTTATATTTGTGCGATTACGATAATTGCAGTTCCCTAAACCGATGCTAACATAGCTAGCTTGTAGCTAACAACAATTGCAAAACCACCATTACGTTCCATCATGTGAATGTGACTCATCTTCAGAGGTTTTCTTTAAAAATTTCCCAATAGACGCTTAATAAATTATGGATCATAGCCGAGACTTACTTTCCTTCTTGCCATCGACATTCAAGACGTTCACTCATTGATTTCTCATCTTGACAAATATTTCGGCCTTGGCGGAGGTCTCTCTGTTGGTGTTGATGATACTGTTTGTCTCGCCCTGTGACCCGGGACCACCTGCCAGAAGACACACACACACACACGCAGACACACACACCTAGGAAGTCATTTCACAGCCTGCTGGGCCCGCGTGTGATAGCGGCCCACTTTAGTGACAAATCTAAGACAGTTGAGGCCAAAACGTGTTTTTCTTTCGTGCTCCCTGTGCAGAAAAAAGGTGAAAAACTAACACGAGGGGTTTTTGCGCGCGGGGAGCAAAAGCGGCGGCATTAATCTCGAGTGACTCGGCACAAACGCGCACAGAGGGCCGCGCGCGCGGCAAATTCGTTGAAGCAAGGTAATATAGCCGTATAAAATTATAAATATAGGTAATGTGCTTTGTGGTGAAATATTACGGGGTGTATGGAGTTTATTAGGAAGTTTGTCTTGGTGGCGGCTGTAGCGCAAAATGTCAAATGTGCTGTTCAAAGGCTTCGTGTGAGAGAGTCAAAATGTCAGAACGCTTGAAAAGCAAGTCAGAAGAGGAGCCAAAAATCCCGCCACCGGATCGCCTTCCTGCAGACGGCGGCCAAGGATCCACAATGGGCTGCGTGCCATTTCCGCTGACGTTCCGTAACTACTACAGTACTACCACCGTAACAATTACTACCAACTCTACTACTACTACCATCATCAGGATTACGACCACCACTACTATTTCTACTACCACGACCCCCACTATTACTACCGACCACCACGATGACTACTATTATTACGATTACTAGTACTACTACAACTAAAACTACACTACTATGACTTCTTACCAACAGCACAATTACTACCATGAACCCAACTATAACCACTACGGTCACTACCACTACTATTTCTACTACCATGACCCCCATTCTTACCACCACGATGACTACTATTATTACGATTACTAGTACTACGACAACTAAAACTACACTACTATGACTTCTTTCCAACAGCACGATTACTACCATGAACCCAACTATAACCACTACGGTCACTACCACCACTATTATTACGACTAGTACTACCACAACTACAACTACACTACTATGATTTCTTACCAACAGCACGATTCCTACCATGAACCCAACTATTACCACCACGGTGAATACCACCATTATTACGACTACCACGACCCCCACTATTACTACCGACCCCCACGATGACTACTATTATATCAATTACTAGTACTACTACGACTACGCTACTATGATTTCTCACCAACAGCACGATTACTACCATGAACCCAACTATTACCACCACGGTGAATACCACCATTATTACGACTACCACGACCCCCACTATTACTACCGACCCCCACGATGACTACTATTATAACAATTACTAGTACTACTACAACTACGCTACTATGATTTCTTACCAACAGCACGATTACTACCATGAACCCAACTATTACCACCACGGTGAATACCACCATTATTACGACTACCACGACCCCCACTATTACTACCGACCCCCACGATAACTACTATTAAGATTACTAGTACTACTACAACTACGCTACTATGACTTTTTACCAACAGCACGATTACTACCCATGAACGCAACTATTACCACTACGGTGACTACCACCACTATTATTACGACTAGTACTACCACTATTACTAGGATTACAACCACCACAAATACTACTATAACAGCCCCCACCATCGCAATTACCACTATTATTACGACTACTAATACTACCACAATACCACTACGATTACTACCAACACTATTTATACAACCATGACCCCTCCATTACAACTACCAGCACGATGACTATTATTACGATTACTAGTACTACTACAACTACACTACTATGATTTCTTACCAACAGCACGATTACTACCATGAACCCAACTATCACCACTACGGTGACTACCACCACTATTATCACGACTTTTACTACCACTATTACTACAATCACACCCACCATCATAATTACTACTATTATTACGACTACTAATACTACAACACCGCTACGATTATACTACCATGACCCCTTCCATTACCACTACGATTCCTACCACCTCCACGACTATTATTAACACAACTACTTCTATAACTACAACCACCACGAATACTACTACCACTACGAGTACTACAACTTGGATTTTTTTGATGATGGAGACACTTTGGAATCCCATCTCAAGCACTGCAATGTAAACAAAGGTCAAAGATCCCAATCGCTGGATAACGGCGACTGCGGGAAAACTCACTTCAAAACGCCTCTCCTCATTAGTAAACCACTTAACATCTTTTGTCCAATCACCCGGACGGACCGGTGTAAAGCTCACAAACTGCCAACTTCAGCTCCTTTGCCTTGACTTTTTCTTTCTTTTTTTTTTTTGCGGTCTACGCTGCACAAATTAAGACCCGAGACCAGAAACAATGCTGAGCACCATTAAACGTGCTAGGTTAAATGATACCTGCAGTTTTAGAGGTGAATCTGTATTAGAAATCTCTATCCTGGAACACGACCGGCACATGCGAAAAGTACTTGGACATTCCGATCTCAGCATTCCGGTGCACGCGTTCTCAAACTTCTTTTTTCAGTGATGTATCCCCTGTGATTTTTTTTTTTTTTTTTTTTTTACATCATATTGAAATTGCATCACTCTCGACAAGGTGTGTTTGTGTGAAACTTTGCAAAAGTGTTGTAAGCCTGTATAAGGAGTCACTATAATATAAACCAAGCAATAGGTCGCTTCATGTTCTAGTTAATTTGCGGTTAATTTGAAAAGCAAAACATACTCTTCATGTCACGGCATTTAGAAGCATCAAATTAAAATTGCTGATACCTACAGACACCGTTGGAATCTCAAGCGCCACCTGAAGGGCCCCGCAAACGGCCATTTTGTTGTTTCATTTTTTCAATCATGTACGACGGAAGGTTTCCTGTCACAGAGCCTGGCTCTTCCTGTGAAGTCCTTGTCAGATCATCGCACTCTCACGCAAAGCTGTTTCGCTTACCACCTGCTCTGCCCGTTTGAACCCCGACCCCTTCTGCCCCTGGATGTTCGAACCCCTGCCGTCTTGATCACTCTGAAGCCACTGTTGCGCTCCCAATCTACCTGGCTTTTATCAATAATTAACCAGACTCAAATCCTGCCTGCCTCAAGCGTGCTCTTGGGTCCGTTCTCAGCCCGTGACAAATTATGTGCTGTGCCATTTGTGTTTGATTGATTAAAATTCGGAAAAACTTTTTTGCGGCATTTCTAGGTATATTTCATCGAGAAACTCCAATAGGAATTATGTAATGACATCATCTCTTGTATTTCTGACATAAAATTGCGTCACGAACGACAATGGGGATTCATAACATTTAACGTTTTGCAAAGTAGTCACGATAATGGATTGTAACGAGTTACTTCATGTTCCAATTAATTTGTTCTTGATTTGAAAAGAAAATACACTGTTTCTCTCGTGACATTACGAGCATAAAATAAGGGCTGAACATAGCCCAATTATCCCAATGTTTTTCTCAAAAAGAGATGCATTCGGGTAAATTGGAAACCATACGAAAAACCAACCATTATATTTGACAACACTGGGACTTTTTTTTTTTTTTAACGAGAGAGTCACGCTAAAGAGAGTCATGTAATTAGCAGAGTTAGAAATGAAAGGATGGAGTTGGATAATCACATAAGAAAAGTTTCTTTTTTAAACATATTTTTACATCATTTTCGATATAAGCGTTTCATAGTTGCATCTCAAGGTTGACTGCTCACAGACCCGGCGCGACGTTTGGCGCCCGTTTCGGTTGACTTTGCCAAAAATGACTCTGGCGTGTCTTTGGGTTTGTCTTTCCTGAAGAAAACCGAAATCGGCTTCGCGGATGCATAAAGAGCTGCGGATTAACGAGCCGTAGCGGCACGGCGAGCTGCGAAAATGACATTTAATAACCACCGGAATTAGAGAGAAAACAATAATTGCTGTTATGGTTTTTTTTTTGTTTTGGGGCAAGGTGACTTGCTTGCATTTCTTTCTTTCTGGCTATGAAGGCTTATTGTGTGTTAGATGTCATCCATGTCCAACAACATCCCTCAAATCTAAGTGTATATATATATATATATATATATATATATATATATATATATATATATAATATTTTTTTTTTAAGGTTACTGGCTTGAACCCAATTATGATAAATATTCATACCTATTTTGTAGCATGTTAAGTATTAACGGAATCATTTATTTTCAAATGTAATCCATAGATTATTTGGGATGGATTGATCATCGCAGTATATCATTTGGCATTTTTAATTACATCGGCTTCTTATTAAACATGATTTGGAAAAGGCGCGCAATCCCGAAGAGGTCGCCACCTGTCAGAACACAAAGCAAGCATAAAGTCAAAAGAGTTTTCTGTAGAACTATGAGACAGGACTGACAAGGCAATAGATCTAGCGAATGTACGGGAAAAAAATGGCTGCAGCTTTGAAGGTCCCGAAGAGCACAGGGGCTTCCATCATTGGGGGGAAAATCAAAGTAGTACGGAACCAAAGGGACTCCTGTTGGGTTGCGTGCAGAATTTTCAGGATTTCTTTTTGGGAATGAGATCGTAAGATAAAATGTGCTAAACTCTGAGCACTATGAATACATTTTAGAAGCGCGGCACTATCTTTAATCTTTCAAGTTGCGGGTCAAACTGACCCATTTGAAAGTAAATCTTATAGTTCTTAAGTACTAGGCTTCCGTTTGGTTTACCAGAATCATAATTTCCATTAAAAATCGGATTTTTCCTGCATTTAGTTAGACGTAGACATTTTTGCAACTTTATCTTTAACCTTTCTTTTAAGTTGCGGGTCAAACTGACCCATTTGAAAGTAAATCTTATAGTTCTTAAGTACTAGGCTTCCGTTTGGTTTACCAGAATCATAATTTCCACTAAAAATCGGATTTTTCCTGCGTTTAGTTAGAAGTAGACATTTTTGCAACTTTATCTTTAACCTTTCTTTAAAGTTGCGGGTCAAACTGACCCATTTGAAAGTAAATCTTATAGTTCTTAAGTACTTGGCTTCCGTTTGGTTTACCAGAATCATAATTTCCATTAAAAATCGGATTTTTCCTGCATTTAGTTAGTAGACATTTTTGCAACTTTTTAGATGAACAAGCAAAACCCGGGTCAAAATGAGGCATAATATTAATATTATACTATTATCATTGTTGGTTTGAGGGGTGGAATCAAAAGATTATTCATGAGCAAGATTATACTCAAAAAAAGTTTCTGAAATTTTTGTTTACTCACACATGACCCCGGGTCAAATTGACCCAAGATGTTATCACTATTCCAAAGAAGCAAACCTATCACACAAGTATTTATTAACCATTAACTTTTTTTAGTTTATGAGTGCGTTTCCAAGCAAGAAACAATTTTTTGACAATTTTGGATGAAGGCGCACACCTCCGGGTCATATTGACCCAGAGCCATTGTTGCTGTTCTTGAGAATTAACATATATCATTGGTTAAAAGACAACATTGGATTTGGAATATATACGTTTTGGATCATTTTGAGTGAAGAAATAAGAACCGGGTCATATTGACCCAGAGACATTGTTGCTGTTCTTGAGAATTAACATATATCATTGGTTAAAAGACAACACTGGATTTGGAATATATACGTTTTGGATCATTTTGAGTGAAGAAATAAGAACCGGGTCATATTGACCCAGAGACATTGTTGCTGTTCTTGAGAATTAACATATATCATTGGTTAAAAGACAACATTAGATTTGGATCATTTCAAGTGGTGAAATAAGAACCGGGTCACAATGACCCCAGGATATTATTGCTTTAAGAAATGAACATAAATCACTGATTAAAAGAAAATATTAGATTTGGATTTTTAACATTTCTGAAAAATTAAGCTAAATATCCGGTTATAAGAAAACGTTAGATTTGCATTGTACACATTTTGGGTGACCGAAAAAGACCCGGGTCAAAACGACCCAGGGAGATTATTGCTCTTCTCCGCAAACTAAAATAACAGCAGTTTCAAGTTAAAAAGCCCAAATCGTCATTAAATTGTCTTTGGGGGACGGCGATCGGGCAAGTTCCGATATTGAATTCCGCGGCTGTCAGGGAGGTGGCCTATTAGCGCTCTCAAGTGTGATTGCTAGCCAGCCGCCGGGACGTCGCGGCCTTGGATTGTCCCGGACTGAAGGTCGCACTTAACTGTACGCAGGTGTCCCCTCTCGGATGTATCACTCATCCTACTCTGTGTACTCGTGCGGATTTACCAACGGGATTAATCGTAACAATAGGATTAAGCGGGCGTCGGGAAGCCAATTAAAGAAGCTCTTGATCTGCATTAGCCGGCCGGCGTTTGTTGTTGTGTGCCGCGTGAGCCCTTTTTTTGTTCGATCACCACCTTTTGCCCTCTGCTTTGACCTGTGGCTCACCCTCTTTTTTTTTCCCTTAATTCTTCACGTTTTAACATTATCTCCTCCCACATAATTCACCTGATTCACGTCGTTCCGTTTTTAATGTATTCCAAAAATTCACACAAAGCTAGCTATCATTTTTGTCATTCCAAACAGTTACGGCATTCTTAAATGTAACATTTTTCCATGGAAAATTTACCTATTCATTCCCGATGATTTTTTTGCTCATTTAATATAGTGCTTCTCAATTGTATGCCGGTTATAAATATGGTTAACTGTAAAAATTCTATAAACTAAAAATTGTACACTGCATACAACTGCCATTTTCAACTCTTTCACGCCACCGAAAAGGCAAGCCTTTTCCGATTTAGCAAATTTTGACGGATTTTTCAAGGTTGACAAAATATTTTGTATGCACACATAAGTGGTTCCATATGAAAGATTGGATCATATTTTAACCTAGAAAGAGAGGGTAAGATTCTAGCTAATTCTGTTATTTAGTAATCATTGTTTGAAAATATGTCACTGGAGTGACAAGCAAAAAACGTTTTTTTTTTTGTTTTAGTGCTATCTGAAACATCAAAAGTCCTTCCTTTTATTGAAAACGTGAACAAAAAATATGAAAATGTGTTTCTTATGGCAGAATAACTACATTACTAGTGTGATTAGCTTAATATTAAGATATTAGGCGTCATCTAGCGATTTAAAAAAAAAAAATGTTGTCGTCACTTGCATACAAAGTATTTTACATGCCGAAAATTCTCGTCCATGGCACTGAAAGAGTTAATGGATATTTTGATGACACATAAGCGCCAAGCACAAGCTCTGTATTGAAAAACCACATTCAAAATCGTCCTTTAACTTTCAAACATAACAGAATTCAAACTCCAGAGTGCAAAGGTCTCCCTTAAGAAGTTGCGTCAAAAAAAAAAAAAAACGCGCACAAAAAAAAAAAACATGCAACTTTGCAACTTATAGAACACAAAGCTCCCGCCGCGGGGCGACTCGGCAACATTTGCTTTCCGCCTATACGTGCATGTGTCAATGTAATCCTCGGTAATCTGTCAGTACAGACCTCGGTGGCGGAAAGCCACTTGTATGCCATTTTTTTTGTGTGTGTAAAAAAACGTTTGCCAACAAGACAGCGGACGGGAAGGAGGAAGATGCAAAAGGTTACAGGCGGGTGAGAGCTGGCGCACAAAAGGGCACAAAGGCGGGAGTGTTTTTTTTTTTCCATGGGGGGGGGGGGGGGGGGGGGGATTTGTCCCGGCCGCTTGCTGTGTCTTTAGCGTTGAGACAAATTAACAACATGAGTTGACTTGCTGCTATTGCTTTCATCCTCTGCTAGCAGTGATGTACAAAGACACTGGTCTATGGAGGAAGACTTATCTGGAGGCAGCAGCAGCGCCGACTGTGTGTGTGTGTGTGTGTGTATGTGTGTGTGTGTGTGTGCGAGCGCGCGTGAGAACGTGTGTGTGTGTATGGCCCATCTCTGGTTCCGTACATGTCTGCGTGACACCTCTAAGTCGCTAAGAAGAGGTTTGAAAAAGCCTGCTATGGAATTCGGACTAAATAGTCGTACGCTGTAGTGGAAGCGAGAAGTTTGACAGGTATCGAGGTGAGAAAAACTTTTCAGGCGTGACGCCGAGCGAGACTTGGGAAATTCCCCGAAGACATTCGCTAAGCGAGCATCCGAAGGATTAGTTGTGATATCGATATTGTTGTGATGGTTGCGTTGATGACGAAGATAAGCCTGATCTTTTTTTTTTTTACACTTCGATACCACTTGATCAGACCGATACCAGTGCCAGTGTTATTACCATTACCACCTCCGATACACAAAATTTATATATATAAATTTATAGCTATTTTTAGCATATTGCTAATTATTTTCAAAGATGCAGTCTGTTAAATCAACTCTGCAAGCGCTAGCGATACCGTATCACTAGTTCTATTATTGCCGAACTACACCGTGTTTCCACTAGACTGAAAAAAAGCTAAAAATGATTCTTTATTTTCCAAAAAACATTGAATGTGTTCACTTGTAACCTTTAAAAAAAAAAAAAATATATATATATATATATATATATATATATATATACCATTGCATTTTTTCAATTACAGAAATTAATGCCAATTTTCTTTTCTTCTAATTTGTCATTTTTAGTTTGTGATAGTGAGCAGATGATACCCGATTTTAATACTTCGATTTCTTTTTATTTATTTATTTATTTATTTTGGACAATTCAACAGTATTTGAAAAGTAATTGTAATTGAAAAGTAAAAGGTGTTGAGCTTTCAAGGTTCCACTACAATAAGTGAATACTATTTTTTGGAAGGCTTGTTTGATGTATTATTTTAATTTATGAAACCTTTTCCAAAACAGATGTCATTAAAAATCGGGCACAAAATCTGAGGTGACACTAGAAATAAACGTTTTTTTTTATAATGTAGAAACAAAATGGTTATTTTTTGTATATAGTAGATTTTTTTCTAACTTAATCTTCTTCTTGCATATTAACAGCAGAAAGAATCGATATTTCTTAATGTATTGTTTTCTCACTCAAATAGTTTTATTTATGCTATCGACAATACAATCTGATGGTAATGTGGAAAGAAAAATAGATTTTTTTTTCTCTTTTAATGCGAACATTCTTGCCGTCAATAAAACATAACGGCGCCGTTAAATATCACTGAAGCGCAATCCAAAACACACTCAGATGATCACGACAAAGAAATGCTTTTTACTAGTGAATTACTTCACCCCAAATATGATTTTAACAATTGAATACCGGTATGAAATATTCAAACGCAGCAGAGTCATGTTAAGGCGACATTGCATGTTAGTGTTTTAAAATGTATTTTTAAAAGTTTGATGTTAATATTTGATTCCATTGTCTGCTTGTGCGCCTGCCGCCTTTTATTTTACGAGACCTCGAATTTCCATTGCCCTCGATCGCTTCGTCCCCTAGGCTGCAATACGGAAATTTTACCGAAATTTGTGCTTAGCCCCGCCCACGTGTCTCGCGTAACCCCCCAAATGTGGTTATAATCTATCAAATGCCAACACCGTACCGGCTGCCTCCAAAAAAATTTGCAGACTTCCTGTATTTTTTTCGGAAATTCGGACTTGATAACCGATTTTACGGTTTACCGTCGCGGTAAAAAGTCAAAGTTTTAATAACCGCTACTACTGTCTAAGACTAATAATATCACTTCCTTTTCGAATAAAAGGGGCGTTTAAAAGGGGCGGAATATGATTGGCTGCTTACAGAGCCGGCTCAACAAGCCGCGAGAATGAGAATCAAATTAAATGAGAATCATCGTATATCATTTCGTACCTTCTTGGCATGCATGGAAATATTTGCGTGTCTAAACCGATAAATACGCTGAATTTTGATGTCGCCGCTTCCGGGAGACAGTTGGACTAAACTTTTCCAATCAACGTCCAGTCTTGATGTTTAGGACGCCCGTTATGTCGTTTTGGGATGTTAGAAGATGGATCTTAAAACAAAAAAAAAAAAAAAAACGACTTCAAAGTGTCTATTTTTCGATCAAAAACTACTCAATGCTAATGCTAGTCAAACAAATTTGCTTTATCATTTTTAGAGGTTAAAAGTGAACACATTCAATGTTATTTGGAAAATAAAGAATCATTTTTAGCTTTTTTTTCAGTCTAGTGGAAACACAGTGTAGTTTGGCAATAATAGAACTAGTGATACGGTATCACTAGCGCTTGCAGAGTTGATTTAACAGACTCCATCTTTGAAAATAATTAGCTATATGCTAAAACAAGAATGTTAATGTATGTAGTCATTAATTTATACTAAAAGTACACAAAATTCAATATTTTGTTTAATCATAACAAATAATTTGCGTTCAATGCAATATAATCATATCAAGCTGTAATTTCAATACACCACGAATATGGTGTCTCATTTCATCCGATGATAACGGGAATCGGGTTTGGTCACTCTAAATCCCGCCACATACGTAAAGTTCTGTTGTTGACATGAAAAACGACGACACGCCTCACTAGCGTGCCGTTTGCATATTAAACATCAAAAGCCCGTTAGCATTTTCATGATTGAGTTCACAAAGCCATTACGGCTGTCAAGGTGAGCTTTGAAGGAAGCGCCGGTTCCAGCGAGGCGGGATAACAAACGGTAAAATAGCGGCGCTGATTAGCGCCGACCGTCTTCAGAGGTTCTTGAACGTCTGATCACGTTTGGAACTGCGGGAAAACGGAAAATTTTGCCCTTCATTTAAACATGTATGTCCTCTTGCTCAACTCCCATGGAGACTCGCAAGGTGGAGCCTGGAGACGTTATGGGCAGAACCTCTGGAAATTTAGCCATCCACATAGCCTGCGGCTAATTCCCAGGAGGATATATTCTGTTTTGTTTACATGCTTGGATATCCTGGAGATAATTGGAGTCGCGGATTTTCATATATAGTTCGAGGCCTCTTTTAGAAAAAGGCTGCGCGCGTGTTGAAAATTATTGCGTGTTATCGTGCAAAAATGTCCCTCTTACCTTGACTCCTTTAGTTTTTGTTCTATATAGTTGAGGACCTTTTAACATTTACATTACTATTAATCATAAAAATTTCAAGTTTTACATTTAGTGAAAATTTTCTGCCCATTTTTATACTTTACAAATCTTCTCGCCGGCCAGAATCGGCCCGCGGGCCGCAGGTTTGACACACCAATTTAACCCATGTGGCATTAAGTTAGAAATGATGGAAATTCCTTAGATTTTTTTTTTCATAATATAATAAAAGAATGGGAAAAAACACTAGGGAGCTGAAATTTCCAGCAGATGATTAAAACGTAAAATTTCAAAAATTCAAATTCAAATTACAACTATTCTGACATTTTTATGTGATAGCAACTTGACGTGCGGGATTTTGTGTACAAAAATGATTATCGTCCAAATTTTGGACCATATAAAACCATTCAAATTCCAATTTTTGAGATGTATTTTAACATGTATGTATGTATTTTTCCTGCGATTTTCCATTGAGCAAAGTCAGCAAAGAGAAAATCCTTTGTTGATTTGTGTTTCACCTCGAGACAGTAGGTGGCGGTAGAGACCGGTTAACGGCTATGTCTTCAATTTTTCCATTTTTTTTGTGGGTGCTAATAAATTTGCCACTGAACAATGAGTGGTTGAAGGGAAAAAAAAAACTTGAATGATGCGCCTTTAAAAGCATTTACAAAATGCAATGTGTATAGTTTGCAAAGTGTGTGCGCAAGGGTTAAACTCCGGTTGCAGAAACTATATAGAAAAAAACCCACCAGCTGCAAATTTGAGTTTTCACATGCTTGGCCAGTAAACATGATTAACCCCGAAAAAGAAGCAGCGTGGGCCCGTTCATTGCAGCTTTCATTCATTTTTCTTCTTTTTTTTTTGACGCGGCAAGAAAAAGAGACGAAAAAGCAAAACGCTCGCAAGGCGCGGATCAAAGGGAGCTTTGTGTCACGCTCGGGAAACTAAGCTCCTTGTCGACTCGGCGATTTGTTTGTGCGCAAAAACTGACATCGGCGCTGTTGACATTTACTTAAATTCCGCCTGACTTTTGGCACAAACTCGATTTCATTGGCTGGCGGAAATCCCCCCGGTGGTTCCCGTACTTGACACTGACGAAACGCTTTATTATTCATGACACATGGCAGGTGGATTGGATGAATTATTCACTCTGGAGCAAACGTAAACAAAAACGGCAGCAAACGCAGCTGCGGTGACTGCCAGAGTAACCAAACAGTTCATTTTTCCCAGCGTCCATTTTTTTTTTTTTTTCTCCTTCCGGGCGTCATTAGGAATTCACGACTGAGAATGAGATGGTCTCATAACAATTGTGACTGGCTAGTGAACCCGGCAGCGCATCCGGCTATTAAAAAAGTGCGTAAATTTGTTCTAAAAGAGCAGGTGGAGCCCAGAAGTAAATGACGCCGTAAAAAAAGAGCATTATCATTTTTTTTTTTTTTTTTTTTTGGATTTCCCTTCCGCTTTTGGATCGGGCAGTCAGCAAACAGTCAAGTTGAGAGAGCAAAGAAAAGTGCTGACAGACTTTAAAAAAAAAAAAAAAGTACATTTTTACCCTGCTCGGGTAAAAAACTGAATAAGAATTTTATTGTGTGGTGTTACGACGCATTTGGACAATTTTGCACAAGCTCTCAAAGTCAGAATTCTGACTCTTAAATTCTAACTTTGGAATCCCGACCTCGTAATTGTAAATATTTGAAGAATTTTCACAGTAATGACACTCGAAATTCTCACGTTTCTGACCAATTAGAATTCTCACTTTTCAGAACCCCAGAATTTTGACTCGAGGATGGAAATGTGGACATTTTTCGCAGAATTCCACTTTTGAAATGAATTCTGCCACTTTAATATCGGAATTGTGATTACTGGAAATTCTGTTTGCAGAATTCTCATTTTGATACTCAGAACTATTACTTAAATAGGAATATTTGGATTGGATTCCCGGATTCCTGACTATTCTCAGAGTTGAATCCAGACCTTTTTTCTCAAATTTCTGACTTTAAAGCGAATTTAAATCGATTTAGTCACAATATTGACTTTATTCTCAGAATTCCGTCGCTATTCCGACCAACCTCCGAATTCTTCAACCCAATCACTCAAATAAAAATATCGACTTCTTTCTTGAACTTCATTGAACAGAATAGTGAAATAGAGAATAGTGAAAAGTGAGAAATCTGTCTCAAAAGTCAAAAATAAAGTTGCTAATTAACTTTAATATTCCTTCAATGTTGTGTTTGTTCAAGAAAAAATACGAATAAAGAATCTTGAAACCAATAACTGGACTTTTTTTTTGCAATTTTGGCACATCAAAATCGCTTAGCTCTACTCTATGCGCAAATTTCTGCATATTGTACTGTACATCGATCTATTATATCTACTACGTCCATCCGCGGTCTGAAGAAAGCGAAAGCAACAAAAGTCAGGCTGTAAAAACGTTCGGGATCTGGCGCAGCTTAATTTATCCAGGCCAGTTCGCGAATATAACGGCGCACTAAAGTGAGAGAGGCAGCGACGTGGTCTCAACGGTTTTAAAGCCGTAACCTTCGGGTCAACGTCAATAAATTGTTGAATAACCGACAGAGAGCAAAATGAAGCATTGCCCAGATAAGTGGGTCGGAAATGATCCAAGTTTAAGTTGCGCTGACTTGA
This sequence comes from Hippichthys cyanospilos, assembly GCF_059441005.1. Classification (NCBI taxonomy): domain Eukaryota; kingdom Metazoa; phylum Chordata; class Actinopteri; order Syngnathiformes; family Syngnathidae; genus Hippichthys; species Hippichthys cyanospilos. The sequence goes on from NC_142382.1 coordinate 2,470,407, forward strand.
GTTTCTTCTCGAGCGGCTTCATTACGTGTCGTCGTCGTCTCATTTCATCATCCCCCGCCTTTGATCGGCAATAGTCGGCTTTTTTTTTTTTTTTTCGGGGTCCTTACCGCAGCTAAAAGTCACGCTCTGGCAGGCGAAGATTTAAATCAATATGAAATGCGAAATTGACCAAAAAAAGTCGTGTGCTTGACTGTGTTTTAATTTCATGGCCGGCGGGTGTGCGTGCTTATAACATTTATCGGTAGTTTACAAGGCAAAAATGATTAGCGCGTTCCGGATTCCTCGGGATACTCGCTGAGCAGTCTTCTCGGAGGCGGAGCTACAGCTCTTGTCCCTTTTTGGCCACCTCTGTTATATTTTTACGATTTATAAGCGTCAAGTACTTATATTTTTGAAAAATATCAAGTGTTTGGCTCAAGGAGGGTTTATAAAATATGGTATTAAATTAATCGGGTACTCAAGTAAAGTAATAGATTACCCTAGGGCCGAATGTAACGTAATCGTTTTTTTTTTACTATTTTTGGGTCATTTTTTAACCAAGCGGTGGCAAACGCCTGGTAGTGTGATAACTTGGTGGTCGTACCATTGTGAACTTTGAAATGTTGTCACCATCGGGTGAGATTTCAGCTCCCTATTTTGAAGGATTGGACAAAATACTGCATAAGGGTTAATTACCTAAAGCAGTGCTTCTTAAATATTTTTTTCATGTTAAGTGTAATTGCAGTTTTTTTCTGTTTTAGACTAAGCTGGAACCTGTAAAAACGCTGTAAAAAAATAATTAGCATTTGTTGAAAGTTGATTTATATTACTTTTTTCTTTTGTTAATATTAAGAAGGTTACAGGCTTCGCTATACTTATGCAATTTTTTATAAATAATAGTCGGGGGGGGGCTTGGCAAAATATAATTGGGAATCACTGACAAAGTAATGGATTAGTTTAGTATTACCTAAAACCTTGAATTACTTTAAAATACTTGAATATACTCAATTACCGAAAGTATTTGATTACTTTCACACTTAATTATTTTAGTAGCATCCATTTTACTTCCTTTCGCCAAACAATTTTCAAAATATATACGAATATTTGGACTTTAAAAAAAACTAATATATATATATATAGTCTATTGAATTAAACGAGTGTAAAATAATCCGCTTAACCACGGCTACCCCAGCATGAAAAATTCTTAGTCATCAGAAGAATAAAACGTAGGTGAAATATTCCCGGATCAGGACGTTGCTGCCGAAGATCTACACGAGGAGTTCCACAGGTTAATGTGTCCCCGGCCGCACGTGAGCCGCGACGATCGCTAGCCGCGGCGGCCGTTAGCGGCGGCGTCATGAGCGAAGCTGCACTGTGCTGAGGTTGCAGCGCTATATGTCAGGGATTAACATATATAACATCTATTTGATATAAGCCACAATGGTCTCTCTGGGAAGCGCAATGGCAGCAGAAGAGAGCCCCCCCAGACCTGAGCGCGGGCCAGCTGGCTCGTAACGAGCGCTACTCGAAGAGGCTAATGGAGGCTCATCTTTGTCTTCTTTGATATATTCAAATCTAATCAGCCGCTTTCCCCCTTGTAGGCCATTTGTTCATGCATTAACATGGGAGCCGCTAATAAAACCGGTGACAGGCAGACAAGGCCCGATCCAAAGTCCAGTCCGGCCTCCTTGTTTCCATCTGGGTTCGGTTCCGTTCAGAACAGCACAAATAACGTATAAATACCTATTCAGCCGGTTTTGTTGATCGCGACCGCTCGTTTTTGTTTAACAAAGAACCTTTCACTTAACATACGTGAGAGCTCTACGTAAATAGAGGGAGACGACCTTGACAGATAAGTGACTTCAACGCAGATGTATATCACCGTCTTATCTTTTTTAAGTTCCTCCCTCCATAGCTTTAAGAATTTTCTGTGCATGCTAAACTGGGAAGTGACTTCAGGGAAGAGTCTGGATGCAGAAGTAAAATTACAAATATAAATCTGTCTAAAGGTATAAAAAAAAAAATCATACAAGTATATAGAAGTGTGGTAAGTTTGTATATATATATATATATATATATATATATATATATATATATATATATGGCACGAGATATGTAAGGTTCAGGGAGCCTAGAACATTTAATAAAAAACAAATGTGAAGGAAGACAACTAGGTTCTTTTTCTCTCGAGGAGAGCAGACAGGAACCTGACATTCAAAGAATATATATAGTATATTTTTATAATTGGATGCTAGTATCCATGTTAGTATCGACATTAAGTGTATATATATGTTTCATACATAAATATTGATATAGGATATCTATACATAATTAGATAGCATGTATATAATTATATAGGGCATCCAAACGCAATTATATAATGTACCGATATATATTTATATAGGGTATCTATACATAATTATATATCATGTATTATGTATTTACACACAGATATCTGTGTAGCAATAACACAAGAATACTTAAAAAGGGGTAGGAAATGTAAAAAAAGCTTTTTTTTTTACTTGTTAATATTCCGTTTCGAAGAGGTGTACAAAATTTTTATTGGGTTTGACTTTATTTTTACTTATTTTTCCTGTGAATGTAAAAATCACAGTATATATATCATATGTAGAGTATATATGTTCAAATCATTCCGTTCATTCATTCCGTCACCCTAAAACTAGCAAAACATTTTTAAGGGTCTTGTTCAGTCGTGTACTACATCATCCAATATGTTTAAGAGTCTAATAATCACCTTTTTGCCTCGGCACAAAATACATTTCTACCCCGGGCTAGTTGGAGAACGCTCGTAAATCTACTCAATGACCCCGATCCACAGCGGCGAGGGAAATTGAAAAGTTACTTTTATGTATTCGCAGATGTTAAGACGAAGAGACGCCACGCAGATGACGCCGGGCCGGAGCTCTACGAGGCGCGCCGGAGCCTTTTGGCTTTTCCCGTGGTGTGACTTTAGAAAGTTCATCCTGGTGTCACGGTCAGAGTTTTCGCATTTTGACTACTTGCCGGTGATGAAAAGGGCAGGTCACGCCCGGGAAATTGAAAGGATGCTTTAGGGACGCACGATGAGCCCTGACCAATACACGCGGTAATATTTAAGGGAGGATAACAATGGATCGCGACATGACGATTGGGTGAGAAGGGTCCGTGTTTTTGTTTTTGTTTGACGCGATGCTTTCGGGGAGTAATATTGGATCTATCCGCATTATTCATATTTTTCTAACTTTATACTTAAACTGATGTATTATGTGACTTTTTTTTTCAGTGAAAGGTGAAGTCAGGCCCACATAAGTCACATTTAATAGTCTGGTAGGTTCAAAAGTGATCAGTAGCAACTGTGTTTTTTTTTTGGATTATTTTAACTAGAGTTGGGTTTTTAAGTAAAATTACGCTAATGAGATTGTATTGGTCAGAGAAAAAAGGGGTATCGAACATCCCTACTTTAAGTACCAATAATCTTTGTTTTTTTTACCCATTTCAAATAAACGCTACCCACGCTCGACAATATCGCAGTACGGTACAGTAAGAGATAACAAGACCACATGTGGCAAAAGCAATATTAATATTTTCTCTACTTATTGTGATATATGTTCACTGTAATTGTTGTACCATAAGGTGCAAATAAAACCCTTAATTTTCTCAGAAACGCAGTTTGCCTTGTCTGGTTACTGTAGCCAAAATTGTGTAACCACTTGACTGATTTTCGGACCATTTGCACTTACACAGGTATGGAATATGAACAGTACGTACGCTGGCAACATTACGTAATACGTACAATCTGTGTACCTTGTCTGAGCACCGAGTCCAAAAATCGGTAAAAATGGTTCGTTAAGCCCTCTGTTTGACAAATTTTCAGACTATGTCTTAGTGACACGGAATACGGGACGGAATACGAATAGTCCGTGCGCTTGCAGCGATAAACCAACGAGAATGTTATGTAATACGTACAATACATACGACGACGGCGATAAAAGTATTGAAAAATATTACGTAAGATGTACAGTATGTACGCAAGGTACCATAAAAACAATCTGAGAACGTTTACCTTTTTTTGGTAACCGTATATTTGAATAATAAGCACACTAGATGGTTTAAGAACACAAACCCATAATGCAGATTGCCCAATACGGAAAATGCAGTACTGTCAGTTTGGTTTTAGAGTCTGGAGAAGTCTTATTTAATCATACACATTAAAAAAAAAACGTATATCCGATATGAATCCGATTGCTTTACACTGAACAGAAGCAATATCGATATTGAACGCCGTCGCTTTGACGTTGTTAGAGCCGCATACGATACGTGGCGATATTGATATCGTCTCTCCTAAAGAAGCGTCTTTATGAGGCGCATACTTGATTTTCATTTCACAGAGACAATATCAATATTGTACGGTAAGAGCCTACGAGTCAATACAAGCCTAATGGGCAACTGTCTTTATGAGGTACCCTTTGTTGACATAATGTCTGAAATGGACTATTCAGACAAGAATTGGCTAATAGCATCCGTTATGTCCTAAGGGCTTTGGGATGGTTTAGGTCCCTTTGTCCCGTCAACAAATCAACAACAGAGAAAACGATTCGGGCCGTCTTTGTGCGACGGCCATTTTACTCGCTAACGTTTCTCCCCGCTTAAGTCTGCGTCTCGGCGGGGACGGCCGTTCCCGCCACGAATCTATATCGCGGCTCAGCTTTTGTCTAGCTTAATCACGGGCTTACTCCGACATTACTCATGGTCTTTTGTCCTTTCGTACCCTGGCTCACATTTGAACCTTTTCCCTCAATTTCGACTTTTAATCCATTCCGCAGTCTTCTTTTCAAGCCGGGCTTCCTTACGGAATCGCATTAATTTAGCGCGCTCGGTTCCTTCGTCCTCCCGACCCGACTTCCTGTCTTTTCCCCCCGCTTATTTACTCCGTCGCCTTACTCATCTCTTTTCTCCGTCCTCTCGTTTTCCCTTCATCCATCCTTGTCACTTTGCTTCCTTTTCAACTTCTTGGCTTCCGACGCTCCGGTCGGCATTTTCCGCGATGCTCCTCCTCCCCCCTCCGCGTTAGCGCTAATGGTACGCTCCCCCAGAACTCACATCCATTATCCCACCCTCTCCCCTCCCGTGTTTTTTTTTTTTTGCTACAATCCCTTCGTCTCATCCTGTACATTTCTCAGTGTCTTCAGACATTCTGAGTGATGGCTCTATTGATCCGGTCTGTGATGATATTGCCCAAGGACGACCACAGGGCAGATCTCCTCTTTTAAAAAAAAAAAAAAAACCTAGCCCACCTTGTTCATATGTGCTGCGCCGTTTATTTTTAACGTCTTTATGTACGTCTCCGGTGCCTTCCAGATGCTTCTTGTAAAATGAAATGTCTGAGGGAATTGATGGGGATGTAGCGAGACCTCTGGGGATGTTTGTGAGCGACACCCCCTCCCCCCCGGGCCCCAAACATAACTCTACCAAGGTTGGGGTGCGCGGTGTGTCCTCATCCAGGTTCTGTGAAGAAACGGAATATGACTGCAGAATACTACTAATTCTCGTGGATCCCGTTAAGGCGGCATTGGGACGTTATTGAGATATCAGGTTGTTCGTGTGAAAGAAGGAGGTGAATCACTGCATTATTAATGATAACTTTTACTGCAGAATCCATGCGAGCATATCGGAGAGCATTGACAGCAGTTGGAGGCCATCTCAGTTGACTTGGGACTGAGAACTTGGGTGTACTTCAAACTGATCTGGGACAACGGTATCAAAGCAACACCAATGAAATTTGCAAACTTCATCAAAATTTTTCGCAGCTCTCGTGATGAAACGTGGGTTGAACGGCACGTCAGAAGGTCTCGATCGCCTTAACCCGTGGGTGTCAAAGGTCGTACGTCAACTTTGCAATCAAATAAATGCCATTTGCCATCATTTAGGAATAAACTTGACTTGTTTTGACAATCGGTAGTCATTTTTAGCTTCCTCGTGTTTTGTAATACTTTTTGTTAGATGTGTCTAGATCAGAGTTTCTTAACCTGGGTTCAATCGAAAACCAGGGGTTAGGTGAGAGTCTTAGGGGTACGGCGGAGCCTCCACTGCGGAAGTCGTTTAGAATCTTTACCTGTTTTGACAATCGATAGTCAATTTTAGCTTCTTAGTGTATTGATTTTTTTATGCTTTTTACTACGTGTCTAGATTAGAGTTTCTTAACCTGGGTTCAATCAAACCCCAGGGGTTAAGGGAGTCAGTCTCAGGGGTACGGCGGAGCCTCTGCGAAAGCCGTTTACAATTTTCACCTGTTTTGATCATCTGTAGCCATTTTTAGCTTCCTGGTGGGATTTTATGTTTTTTGTAAGACGTGTCTAGATCAGAGTTTCTTGGGTATACTGGGTTCAATTGAAAACCAGGGGTTAGGCGAGTCAGTCCACTGCGAAAAACGTTCAGAATCTTCACCTGTTTTGACAAGTCATTTTTAGCCTACTCAAATTTTAATGCCCTTTGTTAAACGTTCCCAGTCTTATTGGGTCTGCTGTTCGTTCGGGTTCCAACACCAGCAAGGTTAAGGACCTCTGGTCTATGTCAGTCGCCCAAATCGGGTCGAAACTGACACAGAGGATTTCAAGCCCTTTCAAACTCGTTCAAAATTTCCGTGTGACAAGAACAACCTTTGAACACCCCGTGGCAACCTTGTCGCTACCTCTGGCATCCTCAAATGAACCCTGGAGGAGATGTAAAGAAACAAAGAACCGTTGTGCTAGATTGAGTATGAGGAAGTTAGAGCCGACTCATTTGATTTAGGCCGGGGGGGGGATACAAAAACTGATCAGCACAAGAAAAGAAGCTACAACTGTGTCACTCGTTTCGTCGTCATAGGTTAATTTACCGTCAAATTCCGAACTTGATGCATCTGCGTTTACCACATATTCAGACACGTGTCTGAAGTTTTGATGGGACTATTATTGAGGTTTTGCGTCTCCTAACAAGCGGAATTATTACATTATTGATATCAGTTTTTACTGCAGGATTGCTACAGTTTTTGGAGTTAAAAGCAGCTATGGGAATCATTACACAACTGATGCAACATTTACTGCAGAACCCTGTGATATTTCTTTTGTTCCCTTTGCGGGTCGAACATTGCATTTTTTTTGGGGGGGGGGGGGCTTAACCCTAACCCTGCTGCATAAAAGGCACTCACTACAATTTCGGTGCGATATTTACAAAACGATTTTCCGTCGATTGTTGTATTTGTTTGTCTTATGGGTCAAATTTACTCAAGGTCTTGTGGCTTCACAACCTTTTTTGCAATAATTTGCTACCTTTGAAATAGTTATTCATCCGAGTAACCCCAAACCGACGCAGATCATTTTTGGATTCGAAATTAAAGACTTAGAAGAAATTGCTCTCCCATTTCCCGTTTTTAACTCAATTCAATCTCCAGAGACAGTATTACTTTTTTCTAATAGTCCAAACAATCAAATTCTGGTATTTATTTTGACTTATTTCTCAAATGTTTGAATGAAGGAGGGTTTACACATTTAAATCAGTACCTGGGATTGAATCTCTGAATCCCTAAAAATAAATGTAAAATTATGTATTTGGGATTATATGAGTTAATACATAAAAAAGTGGTATCTCTAGCGATTTATTCAATAATAAACATTAGTTTTATTTGCAGGAAAATTGTCACAGAAAATGCACATCTGTGCATCTTTTACAAAGAAGTCTGTTCAGTTGCTTCATGTTCCAGTTCATTTGCTCCTAATTTGAAAAGGAAACGAGCTCTTCTTGTAATGCCATTTAATTACTATATTATTGATGATCTTTAGATACCTGCAGAAACCCTAAGCGCCCCCATTTGGGAATCATCGTTTTCGGGGATGACTGAGGTGCGCACGTGCTGCAAGAACGGCTGTTATGTGAATCACCACATGTCAATTTTGGGTGTCGGGTTTCTCCCTCTGTCAGGTTAAATGATGAGCGACACGAACGCAAGTCCCCCGTTCAACTCGCTGCCCTCATTTCCATGTGGAGTGGAAGCTTTAAAAAAAAAAATGCTAATTGCTCTCCCTCCAGTTTTTCGTCAGTGGCCGCATACTTAATCTTCCACTGTCCTCGTGGCCAGACATCTGAAGCCATCAGTCTGCGCTGGTGATAATTCCAACCTCCTCCTCCTCCTCTTCCAGCTCCTGGAATGACTTCTGTGCTGCTGGCTTTCATGACCAGGGGGACAAATGGCGGGATAGATGCAGATGTTTCACCCGCCAAGCCAGACTGCAAGCTCAGCTTTCCCGCATTTGGGCTCATACATCATACACAACCACCGATGCAAACGAGGCTTGGTGGAAAGACTGCAAGAGGAAAAACTGCGGGAATGGGTCTTACTTAGCATGCCGCTTGAATATTTATGTCCCTGACATTGTGAGCCGTGCAGCCTATCTGTTAAAAAAAAAAAACTCTAATGATGACAGTTAAGGGGAAAGTACTCGGACAAGGGATGGCCACGGAGTGGTTTGGTTACGGCGTTCTCTATAAGCACAGCGCCGGCGCGTTTAAATGTCTCCCTCATGGCCCACATTTAGTCCCGTTAAAAGCAACGCGGAGCTGTGAAACAACCAAGCGCGTGTAGTATTCGATTAAACATTACACACTTAAAACATGCCATCAGCGTCTGATTTATTCAACTTTGGACCCTTCCAAACTTCATTTGTATTGGTCCATTTAAAAATAAATAAATAAATACATAAATAAAACTAGTGTCCAAGAGGAAATCGGTCATCAAAATGAAATCATTTAATTAGTAATCATGAACAATTAATAGATATTTTTCCACAAAAAAAATAATCAATATAATGTGTTCTCAAAAATAAATAAAAAAAATTTCCCCACACAAAAAACAATCAGCATGGAGTGTAAGACCTGTTATCAAAAATAAATTATTATATATAAACCTTTGTCAACAGAAAAATATTCTATTTAAAGTGTCCCTTAACTTGACAGGTAACGAGAGGTGGCACGAGACAAGTTGGGTCCAACCATTCCACTATGGGGGAGAATCCGGGTTTTCACAATAATGAACTTGAATACCTTAATGAACATAAAATGTTTTATGAGCTTATATATTCCTGAAACAATTAATTAATTCAATAATTATTTTTAAAGGATTTTTGAATGCTTGTTTGTTTAAATCCAAAGTACCCATTGAAGTTCCTTCAAGTACCCCCATTTGAGAACCACTGACCTAAGAAATGTTTATGCAATTTATTTATATTATAAATATGATTTTCATATCACTTATAAAATATTGAAATGTTTAAAAAATGTATATAATATTTAATATTAAAAAAAATAATTTGTGAATACATTGGCTTTATTTTCCTTAATGTTTGATGTTTTTAATCACTATTTATATTTTACGGGAGTTACTAATGCCTTTGAAGCGGGGAGCAAAAGGATTCGAAAAAAAAAATACCGCACAAGAGCTAAACCATCTTGACCCACAACAGGCCGCACTGACAAGCCCTCCAGAGGTTCCGATAATTGCTCGGAAGCGCGGGCGACGTGGCTATTTTTCCCGGGATCAGATAGCGGCGAACGTTGCAATGGAGCAGAGAGACGATTGGGGGGGGGGGGGGGAAATCCCTCCATCTTCACCTTCAAGCCCACAGGTGCGTACCAATGCCGCACACAAATAAGCTTAGCTAAACCAATAACGCAAAGTGAGAGCTCGCATAAATTCTCCTAGTTGGTCCCGGCAAGGTCAACCGGCTGGCGCTTGGTCCTATCTGCACCCAGCCCGGTCCTCATTCTCCCTCCATTTCACCAATACCTCCACCCTTCCACCTCCCCCTCCTCCTCCCCGCCGCCGCCGCCGCCTTCAAAAACAGCGTGAGCCTTCGAGTATCCTTTACATTTCTCCACTGGATTGTGTCCTTTGGTTTTCTACTCTTTTCATGTTGTTTTTTTTTTGCTCTTTTCAAGCCCGGAGGCAGCAAGGTCGGGAAAGCCAGCTTTATCTCCACTGATGGAACGGATAAAACAGACAAGAGCAAGACTCCCCCTGATGTCCCCTGAAGTTGATACACTCAGCGGTCCAACAGCGAAATGCAAAGCATCCGTTGCGCGGTGTGTTCAAAACAACAACAAACTGATGACGTATGCTAATTCCTTAATTAGACGCACTGTTCCTCGTTGCCCAGAATGACTGAAAAAAAATCTGGTAGATATTCCGGTTGAAACAAACACAATCATTTTATTTGGGTCGAGAAATCATAATAAATTTACAGAATATTTTTAGGAATTAGAAAAACTACTCTCGCGTTTTTAGTACCAATGTGGTACCTGCTTTTGAGGGCGGGATAACTAACATTTTTAATGAATTATTGTTTTCTTTAAACCGCTAAATCCTCAGCGGCGTGAGCTCTATCTATACATATGTAGTTTTTATGAAATACAAGGCAAAATACACAACTTGAAAAAGTGAGTCAAGCTCACCGCTTTTTCCCCACTCACACAGATTAAAAACAAGTGAATTTGCACTGGTTTGAAGTAAATTGATGTTTTCGTGTAGGAGTTGACGCGAGGACAAAAAAAAAACATTAAGGGGTCTTTGGCACCACCTACTGTCTTAAAGTGTTACATACACGTCATTCAAGAAGTCTTGGCCTAGCACACAGGTGTCAAACTCAAGGCCCGGGGGCCAGATCCGGCCCTCCAGATCATTTTTTGTGGCCCGCAAAATGCTGATTCGACTTCAACTTTCTGGCTAAAATAGCAAATTTGGAATAAAACAGAAGATATCGTACGTATATTTATAAACAGTATAATTTCTTTACCACTATTATTGTTTTTTCAGGTACTGTATCCCTAATAATTTGGAGGTGATCCTGTTTGAGATGCTGAGGCAATGACAACTGCAGAATATAAATAAAACTATATAATCCCTCCGCTTTGAACCTTCCCAGCGCACCGGCCACATGGCCTGACACTCTCTCACACACGCTAACGGGCGACGCGCTTACAGTACATTACATTTGTGAGCACAGAAGTTTTTTAATCCCGGGATTTCACTGCGCGTGTGTTCACAGCGCAGTTAATGTGCGTCATGGCGTCTTAGCGCCGCCGCCGCCGCCGCCGTCCTCCTGAAAGCTATGGCCCAAGAAATGAAAATGTTCCATCCTCTTTTAACCCGGGGCTGGTTCTGTCCTCTCGCAAGTGTCAATAAGCTCAAACGCCGATCCAATAAGAGCCTGGCAACGCCGCCCCCACCGCCGCCTACGGGGGGTGACCTGATAGTGACTGATGGCCCGGGTGCGGGCATAAACCAAACGGACGCCGTTTATTTGAAACGTCTCCTTTCGATCGGCAAGGGAACATGAATAAGTGAATGACTGGAGGTAAGTGTTGACAACAATTCCGGCTCTGACTGACGGAACGCAGTTTTTATTATAATCAGCCTAGATAATGTTTTTTTATGCTTTCCGAGGTTAAATATATGAATATAAATGATGGAATCTTTCCTTTGGCGCATTGGAAAGTTAATTTCTTTTGAAAAACGAGTGTTTTGGGTGATGGGATTTCTAACCGGGAAGCGAAACGGCTCGCTGACTAAAACCCCGCCTCTCACCGTGTGGCTGCCACGCCCCTTGCATGACATCGTTCTAAAGTCGACCACCACCAAGAAACACCAAACAAAAAAGCTAACGTTGTCTTGAGCAGGAATGGAGGTTTGAAGAAGCTAAAAACGGGTGTTTTATTGATGTGGAAATAAACTGGAGTCGCCAACAAAACAAAAGACATGTCAAGGGAGCACACAGTAACATGCGGATTAATATATTTTATATATATATATATATATATATATATATATATATATATATGCAACATTGCAAGATGGAACCACTAGAAGGGTAACGTTAAAAGTTTTATGCTAGTTTGCTTCAAAATCACACCTTCACGACCCACATAACAGGTTTCGTCACACCATAAAAATATTATTTTAAAAAATTTGCTGACACTTTCTGTCCTTAATACGTTGCCCGATTGGACTTGGAATCGGGTGCAAAAAAAAAAAAAAAATGTGATCGGGACATCCCTCCTGGTAATCCATTATCAAAATATATGATCAATGTCAACATTCAATTACTGTCCATTGGGTAGTCGATTATCGATAGTTAATTAATTTGATAATTAAGTTTTGAGACGACTTGGTGGAGCAGCGGTTAGCGGGTGCGGCTCACAGTTCATACTCATGTCGCTCCGGCCTTCCTGTGTGGAGTTTGCATGTTCTCCCCGTGCCCACGTGGGTCCCACACTCCAAAAACATACATGGCTGGTGAATTGGACATACTAAATTGTCCTTAGGGGTGATTGGGTGCGTGAATGGTCGTTCGTCTCTTCGTGCCCTGTGATTGGCTGGCAACCAGTTCAGACTGTCCCTACTGCTGCCTCAAGCCAGCTGGGATAGGCACCAGCAAGCCTGTGATGCTCGCAAGGATAAGCAGCTCTAGAAAGTAGATGGATGGAATTAAGTTTTGCATGTATATTAGGGTAGCGCTACACGCTAACCGATTCCGTGGAAAGTTGGCATGTTTTCCTATTTGAAGTTGTACTTTTCATTTTCCCAATTGCGCCTGAAGCCATCACCATTCAAACGGTGGGCTCGCCTTCAATTTGCACCGTAACCTCAACTCTCCAGCGTGTGCGTACAGCGTGCTGATGAGTTACCGGATGCGAGCGGCAGACTGAGAAGTCAAATTTAGCCCGGACGCGGCAAATGCGTTCACCGGCGCCGCATGGGCGCGTCACCTGCAGGCCTCACTCCGTCTTGCGTTTAAGACAATTGAGAGCATCGATTAGCCGTCAATCAAGGAGCGACGGGAAACGCGCCGGGGAGGGCGCCGAGGACCCAAAAAAAAAAAGTAGCGACCTTTCGTTGCAGGCGGCGGCGCATTAATTCGAAAAATAATAATAATTTATCTCTTAAACTGACAATTAATTCATATCGATCGAAGCGTTTTCCTCAAGTAAACATGTATTCTTTCCAAAATCAATAACTTTTTAACTGGCCTGGCGTTTTCGGCTTCTACCCAGTCAAGGTCGGCCTTCTTCAAAAAAAACTAAGAACTTGACACGCTTCATTTGAGCCTCAACACAGCAAACGGCGACCCAGGGCTATCAATAAAGTTATAATCAGGCCGGCGGCCAGATGGATTATGTTTATGATGCATTTTAAGCACTGTGCCGAGACTCAACAACGCACATCTGAGGTTGTTTGTGTCACCGTGAGCTTTTTTTTTTTTGTAAATGGGGAAAAGATGAAGCCGATGTTGGCAATGTGATTTTATTTGTTTTGCTTATGTCTGTATGCATGTGTACTGTATACTAATTTTCTTGATTTTGCATGATTGTTCATTCATATATATATATATATATATATATATATATATATATATATATATATATATATGTAATAATATACTTTATAATATACATACATACAAACACACACATTGAATGTGTAGTGAGTGCTGGCTCATTTGGCAAACTGATTTCAGCAGGACAATAAACAGGGTGTGTATAGGCTGCTGTAATTCTTGATCCTTGTGAAATTGATCAATTTTGATGCAACAAGACATGTGAGTTAAACCCCAAGGAAGTGTTTTCAAGTGTAAAAAGAAATAGCATATTTTTGCTTTAAACAATGGGCGAAATTATTATTTTTTTGATTCCTTATTCACTCAATCATAACTCCTCCCTCAGGCCGCCTATTGGCCGCCGCGGAATTATCGGTAATCGATAATCCTGCCGCATCTTGGCATCAAAGAGACGAATATCCGCCACTGGAAAGAATATCAAGTAGAAGTGCAATTTTTTACCGGCAAACGCCAATTAATCGCTGCAGAGTCAGACGTAACACGTCGACGTACGCTTTATTAAGCCAAAACATGCACACATTAACAATATTCATATTTGACGAATCACTCCATAAACTTATTAAAGGCCACAAATGTTAATTTAGCCGTCGTAAAAAAAATGAGTTACTCTCCAGAGGATGAGCAGACTTTGGGGTTTTAAATGAATTTGAATGGAAAATAAACAAGATTTACAAGTGTTTTGCAAGCAATCAACTGATTGTCCTCAAGCAGCATAAAGAGAGGCAAAACTTTTAAATCATCTAAAAGCAACATAATGTGCTTACCGTGACTTGAGGAGCTGACCTCTTTGTCTTGGACTTCCTCAAGATGATTGTTGTGCTTTACTAGTTTCTTTGTTGCCTCGAGTACTTTCTAGAATGAGGAGACAGCGCAATTTCATTCGGGGAATCGTTTAGAGTCCAAACAGCTACTTCCATTGCTCACTTCTTTTTTTTTTTTTTCTAACCCCTTGTGCGGTATTTTGACCATTTTTGGCTCATTTTCACTTCAATCATTCTTGTCATTCGATGGTTAGGCCGATTTGACATGTTGTCTCACACTGGAAGAAATTTCAGCTCCCTCCTTCCAATGCTTTCCGTTTGCTGTGTCTTACTACTTTGATTTTAAATTCACGGATTGGACAAAATACTGCACAAGGGTTAAATAAATAAAAACACTTGCGACAGAATTCACTCAAACAAATTAGAACGTCAAAAAATCAATTTACTTCTCCTGTTGTTTATACCAACATCTATTTTTATAAATAAGTCTTAAAACGAGGAGCATAAACGATTGGCTTTGCGAATGAGCTTTGCTAAAGAAATAACAGCAACGATATTGCACATTTCGATGTAACGTATGCAAACTACATAATATTTTTACCTTGATTCTTGACCAGTCTTTTGAAATAAATTCCTCAGGACATTAAAAACAAATCTAATATACATATCCGTTATGTAATATTTAAGTTAACTGGAGGTCGATTTAACGACTAAAAACAAGCATGATTAAAGTAGCAGCGTGACAAGCTGCAATTGTTGACTTTCTAATTTTATTTTTCCTCCTCCCACCTGCTCTGCGTTTTCACTTAATGAACCTCCACGAGAGTGCTATATTCTCCCGTACAGTAGTTGGCGGTATTGTGCTAAATGTTACTTACAATCCGGCGATTATTAAAAGAAGAAGAGTTAGCCAATGACTCCTTGTTGTTTACTCTCGTTTGAATGGAGGAATATTTCTCCGCCATTTTCCGCCTGTCGCCGCTTTCTTTTTTTCCTCACACGTAAGTAATTGTTTATTTTTTTTGTACCTTTCCCTCTTTATTCTTTACTTTATTCATTTGTAGAATCATTTAGGTTGTTTGTCGCAATATTCTACCTGCTGTTTGCTTTAGTTGTGCCCATCTCGTGTAGTTAGTATTTTGTATTTTTTATGTATATTTTTAAATGTTTTTCCTTGTTTTAATCTCTTGTAAGGTTTAATGCCGGAGGTGAAATGAAACATGATGAAGAGAACAGCCCAGAACACAAGAGGACGAGGTACAAAATATAAGATAATTACGTGCCAATGGCTATCTATATACAAGCTAAAACAGCTGTGGCAAAAATAGGGCCTGCGGGCCGGATCCGGTCCACAATGGGGTTTAATCCGGACCACAAGATTATTTTGTGTTGCGTAAAAATTAATGAACGAAATAAAAACTAGGCAATAATTTGTACTTTTACAAGCAATTGCCAGATGAAAACTGCATCTTACATGTGGAAATGTGCCACATTTAAACCGAATTACGTGCTGATCGCTTCAGCGACAGAAAGTGGAATATTACGCTAGTATTATTGTTAGGATAAATAAGGATGCAACCTTAAGTATACTTATACAATTTATATGAATAATGATCTCATAATTACTGTAGCGAGTGGGGTGGCACAATTTTTTTCTCTTTCCGGGGGGCTTAGCAAAACATAATTGAGAAGCACTGATTTAAACACAGCTTGCTTCTTTTTTTTCCTGCTGATAAAAACAGTCGATTATTTTTTTTTGCCGTAATAATTAAAGTCAGAGTTCTAAGCTATAATTAAGAAACCTGCTAACCTTTTTCTTCACTTTAAAATCTTCCTGTCTGGAATCTTTTTTTAAGTGTTTTTATTTTTCTGCGACTGAGCATCAATATTGTATTTTTGCATTTCTGCACACATTCACCACTTCTGGCTTAACGGACAATTCATATGCTGGCACATGCATGCTCCTGACTCAAGCCAAACATGCGCATAGCATGTCGTTGCAATTACAGGCATGCATGTATCAGCACGCGCACACGTGCACAGAGGCTAAGCAGCCGGTGGCCCTGGGCTCGCCCGTCTTTATCGGCCTAAGCCCGTGCCGGCTTAAGCAGAGGCTGGAGCGAAAACCACTGAAACTGACACTTTTCATCGATTTCATATAAAATTCTGCCTCTCATGAATGATTAACGCCACTATTGCGCATTCCGCGCGCTGTTTCCAAACTTTTCGCACTCCAAAGTCTTGCGTTGACTCACAGTGCACACGTGCATTGCAAAAGCTCTTCTTTTTTTTTTTCAAAGGACGACAGGTGGTGCAAAGTTACGCGCTCCGCGAGGGCTTAAGAAAGCTGATTGCATTTGTGTATTAAATTTGCAATTGAATTGAATTAGCAGGGAGTTCGAAAAAGTGTCCAGGAGTCTCCAACATGAGCACAATTCGCCGCGGTCGCTCGCTAGCGCGTTCGCAAATCCCTTTTTTCTTCCATGCTTCCCGCCGATTAGGCCTGCGCCAAAGTGGGAAGCGGTGTTGGCGGAACTGCTGCTACTTAAGTGCATAAGAACAGATTTTGTTTAAAAAAAAAAAAAAAAAGTGTGTCAAATTCGCTTTTTGATCAGATGCGAATAATAATGGGTGTCTTCTCCTTGTGAAAGCAAACAAGCATGTAAATCTTGACTTTGGATTTACTAATACATAATAGTGGGGCTAATTTACATGCGATAAAAATTAGAGCTGGGTTTCCAAACTGTGGCCCGCGAGCCATTTGCGGCCCATCGTTTATTTTTTAGCGGCCGCTGCATGAACGGAAAAAAAAAATTGAAACAGCCCTAAGGCTGGTTGAATTTAACAAAGCAAAAAATAAACAATATTAAGTGAAGATGACATTTAACATGGCAAGCAAAATCAGGTTAAAAAAAAATTATCAATTCGGTTTCTATATTCACGACTGACGTTTCCAGCCGCCAACCATAATCTACGAGGGTTTGGGACCGGTAACCTCTGATAACTTAATAGCAAATAATGAGTGGTCAATACAGCTTACAAAAAAAAAAAACTTGGGAACTATATTACTGTAAATTTCCAAATATAAGACACCCTTTTTTTTTTCCACAAAAAATGAAGGCCAAAAGTGGGTGCATCTTCTAAACGGTAACCTACAGGACAAGCTAGAAGGCGAAAATCAGTTGGCTGTTTGCAACCAACGCCTGTTGCAGCTAACAGCAGATCCTGTTATCTGACCTTCTTATGACAAAGAAGCAAGCAGACTGAACCACGGTCCGAGTCCATCCTTGTTCACACGCAGAACTTTTTTTAAAACGAGAGGAACATGTAAAAGTTATGACATCTCCAGGTGATTTATTTAAGAGTGCACCGGTTAGAGAACACAGAAAAGTATTCCATTTGATTTGTTTATTATTGGTGTTTTTTTGGCATATACACGCAATAATAAATTCGGTGTAACACGCATGGTACGCTGCTTCAGGTATTTATTTGCGAGGAAACGGAAAAACAACTTGAGCGTTGCACTGGCGCCGCGTTCACTCCGCTCACAATGTGGGATATCTCAAACACACTTAACCTGCAACAAATATATAACTTAGGGATATGAACGCAAGAAAATATGAAGAGTTTTGGGAGATGAGATTTATTCTGTTTTTACATCGTTGACAAACTGTTGGTGCGCCCTATATACGGTAACATAGAAAATACCGGAAATTGACCCTAAAACTAAGGGCGCGTCCTAGATTTTGCGAATTCCGATATCGATATCAAGAACTGCTATTTTAGCATACGATTGTAGGGGTAGCTAAACGGTGTTTTCTCTGTGCACCAGCTATTTTTAGGGGACGTAATCTGCAAGCGCGTCACCTTTCGTTGCTCCGTATCACACACCAATCCATCTCGTCTACCTCCCGAAGAATTCCCCGTTTCTTTCCCTCTCGCTTCAGTTCATCTCAGTTCAACGGCTCCCCGCCTGCCGCTCAGCGGAAAAACTCCCCGCGGGCCGGATCAAACGGAGAATCGCAAAAATGTCCTTGAGAAAGCCCCGATTCAAGCGGCGCTTCCGTGTCAGCGCCGCGGCCCTCTCGCGTCGTTTTGTCATCCTCTCCCGTCCATCTATTACTTCCTCTTCTTTGCCACACCCACTCCAACTCTTCACTTCTAAAAGTCCACCTCAGCGAGTTGAAGGCGAAAGGAATATAAAAAAACCCACGGCTGCCTGCGCACAATAGACAGGAAGTCACATTATCACAGCTGACTTCCATCTCCTCGTTTCTATAGGATCCTTCAATTTACATTTGCATAAGATAATGCCATTATCGCGTATAATGTCACACATTGGCGAAATGGATATAGTGCTGGGGTTGGCAAACTTTTACACTCCAGACACTTTTTCACATCTGAAACACACACACACACACACACACACACATATATATATATATATATATATATATATATATATATATATATATATATATATATATATACACACACGTGTACAGCTAATACTATGTGCAGTTACAAACGGAAAGCATTGAAACAAAGCAACCAACGAGATGCAAGTACATGTGGACTTCCTGTGGAAGATAGACAAAAATGCAGCAGATTTGTTTGTCGTTTGCCCACAGCTTGTGTGTCTTAATTCCCATCTCGAGGTAGTTGGCTCAGCACTAAAATTCTTAAACACTTAGTTTTTCATAACAATTAAACTGTCACCTGGTTAATTACTACACGGGGAATACCAGCTCCTATCTGCTTCGGGGCATTTTTAAATGAAACAGTTTTTTTTTTTTTTTTTTTTTTTTTTTGTCCTTTTTGTATTAATTTTATTCTTTGAAGACCAGCTGCTTGCCAAATAAAAGATTATAACAGGAGTTTGCATATTTCCAAGTACGCTTGACGTGATATCATGTAGTTGGCCATCTCCCTGGGAGCTTTATTAAATGTGTGTATACTTGTTTGCATTTGTGTGTGTGTAGTGGGAGGCGGGACTTTGATGGGTGTGTGTATGAAATCAAAGTTCAATTAGATGTTCCTCAGGATTACCTGTTTAGAGAGAGAGAGGGACTGTATGAGGGAATGCGTGTGAGTTAGAGAATGTGAAAATGTATATGAGAGAGAATCTGTGAATGAGTGTGGGAATTGATGTGTGAGTTTCTGTGACTGAACATGAATGTGAGAGAGTGCAAGAGGGAGTGAATGTGAATGTTATTGTGAGAGAGGAATTTGTTTGCATGAAATGGTTTTTGGGCATGATTGTGTACATGTTTGTGAGAGAATCTGAATGAGAGTAAGATTTAGTATGTGAGATACTAAGAAAGTTGAGGGGTTGTGAGACAGTGTGCATGAGAGATTTTTGATTTTGTTAGTTTGAGAGCAAGATTTTGCAAGGTCGGTTGTGTGCTAAAGTATGAGAGTATGCCTTGTGAGAGAGTAAGTGTGTTCTTGTGAAAAAACAGTGTGAATGTGATTTTGTGCGTGAGAGAGCTAATAAGACATTGTAAATTTGTGAGCCAAAGTGTGGGGGTTGAAAGTGAGTGAGAGGTTTGTGTGAGAGTTTGACACGGTGAGTTTGTGAGAGAGTTTGAAATTTGTGAGAATTTGTGTGAGAGGGTGATTTCGAGTGTGTGTTTAACAATGTGTGTGTATACATGAATGTACCGCATGAATGCGAGAGCCGATATACGATTGTGTGTGACTGACAGTGTATATGAGAGTGTCCGAGTTCGTAGGCGAGCGTGACTAGCTAACAGGCGTGTGACTGTGTGTGTGAGTGAGTGTGTACATAAACTGAAACCTCAATCAAATGCTCATCATCTGATCTCTGGAGGGGATGAACAATTTGCAGCCGAAGTTAAATCAAAGCGACATGA
The DNA here is from genome assembly GCF_059441005.1 of Hippichthys cyanospilos. Classification (NCBI taxonomy): domain Eukaryota; kingdom Metazoa; phylum Chordata; class Actinopteri; order Syngnathiformes; family Syngnathidae; genus Hippichthys; species Hippichthys cyanospilos. The sequence continues at coordinate 2,490,447 of NC_142382.1, forward strand.
TGGAGGAGAGGAATCCGTGTACGCATTAACAGCACTCTCTCACGCACGCACACGTCTTGACGCTCCGCCGCGGCTCACTAGCTTGCTGACTGGCAAGGTCACGCTGCTTTTCGGACGCCTGCGAGAGCGCTGAAAGGCGGAAAAGGAGAATGCGCACACTCGCACAAATACATATGCCTCTGGGAATGTTGCACAGCCACAAACGCGAATGATAAAATTAACTATTAAGACATATTCTTTTAAACTTTCTATAAAAAACAATTTAAAACATATATATATATAGAGAGAGAGATAGGAGAGAGAGAGAGAGAGGAAAAAACCCTAATATATATATATATATATATATATATATATATATATATATATATATATATATATATATAGAGAGAGAGAGAGAGAAAACCCTTTTATATATATATATATATATATATATATATATATATATATATATATATATATAGAGAGAGAGAGAGAGAGAGAGAGAGAGAGAGAACCCTAATATATATATAGAGAGAGATAGAGAGAACCCTAATATATATAGAGAAAGAGAGAGAGAAAACCGCAATATATATATATATATATATATATATATATATATATATATATATATATATATATATATATAAGGTTTTTTTTTCCTCAAGTCAATAATTGATATTTGGAGACAATATATTTGTTTATGTATTTGTGTGTGTGGCTATATACATATATATATATATATATATATATATATATATATATATATATATATATATTTCACATAATTTGATTTGTTTACAAAAATAATGGAGATATTGACGAATTCAAATGAATCCTCTTTAAAATTATATATAATTATATAAAATGTCTTGTATTCGACGGTTCGCTAGAAAAATTAACAAAACTAAAAAAAAAAGTGAATATTTTTTCAGGCTTCGCAGAAAATAGTTTGAAAAATGTGATTAATCATGATTAATCGTAGAACATTTTCCAGTTGATTTTTAAAAAAATGTCTCAATCGCTTGACGGCAACAATATTAATATGTATTTACATGTATTTACATGTATATACCGTATATTTTTCAACTTGTGATGAATTTTTTTCCAGTCGACCTAAAAGTAGACATGAGGCCTTTGCCTCGCCGTTTCCCTTCATCCGTCCTCCGTCGGGCCCTCTAATTTGTAAAATAACAAAAAAGCGGCACGTGAGTAATGATGGTCCCGGGTCACTTGAGTAACTCCCCGCGCTACGCTAGTCCATTAGCGCTAATCTTATTTGGGAAATATTTTGATAAAAGAACACAATGGGAGACTCGGCTACTTTGGCTCGGGCACGCTCGGCGGCCCCTGAGCACTCAAAGAAAAGTCGATTGGCCTCTTTTAAAAAAAGGCGATGAAGCGTCAAGATCTGTCAGCCTGTTGTGTATTTGTGTGTGCGTGCGCGCGCGTGTGTGAGAACAATATTGATATTCCATCATTGGCCGCGATCGATGCAACGCAGGCCAATAAATGTTTGCCGACACCTGGGCGATAACAAGGTTTCCAAGTCCGCACCCTTTTGGACGTAACGTGACCCCTTGCAGCTAAGCAAAATTCACACCGGACAATTTTTCCCCACGGCATAAATTATTCACCGACAGTCGCGCTATTCGTGACTGTACACATTTGTGTTTTGATGGAACACCGTCGAAATTCGTCACGGTTTTTCACTTATCAGAAGTACTTTTGAATTAAGGATAATTTTTCTGACTGGTGGTAATTTTTCTGAAATTTTCAGCAATTTTTTTTCCAGACTTTAAGGCATGTTTTTTCTGACTTTTGAGGCTATTAAGCTTGTATGATGTCTCTGAATTTTTAGTCCTGTTTTTCCAACTCTCGCTGAATAGTAACAGTCAAAAGGTTTTTTTTCTCCCTATATCTCACATCTAAGGGAAAGCATTTAAATAATAAACTAGGGAGCTGAAATTTCACCCCAAAAGTGACAATAATGTATGTCTAAGTTGAACATGGCACGACCAGGAGTTTGTCATCCCTTGGCTAAAATGGTGCAAAAATGATGTGGAAAAATGATGAAAAAAAGGTCAAAATATTGCAATTTTTAAATTTTACATGTAGTGCAGTGTTTTGATTGTTTTTGGTTCATTTTTTTTCCATATCACTCTTGCAGTATTTTAGCCAGGTGATGGCTACTTCTGATATTATGATAGCAAAGTGATCGAGACATGTTAAAATGTAACATGTTTTCACCATCTGGGTGAAATTTCAGCTCCTTAGAGTCTTCTTTCTATGATTTCGAGCTATACACATGAATTTGACTTGGCTTTTCCTTTGATGTGAAATAACTTTCGTGTAAAAATCAAAGAATTGAACAAAACACCGCTTATGGTTAATAGGTTGAACCAGTGGTGTCCAAATGATGGCACGGGGGCCACTTGCGGCTCGCCATGCATTTTTCTGTGGCCCGTGACTCATTTACTAATATTGACATTCTTCATTAAATAAATAGGTACCATTTTACTTTATATACTGCGAAGCTTTAAAACTGAAACAAACAGTTGTTTAGTCGGCAATTGTTATCTTGGGTGTAACGGCAATTACTCACAGACATTTGCTGTTTGTGTTTTATTTGTCCATAACCCCAACAAATCATGAGGGCTCCCAATATTCCTCCAGCAGGACCCATCACTGAAAAAGTTGGCAAACCCGCATGAGCGTCAGGGTTTCATGGATGGGAAATAACAACAGCTGGGTGCGTCTGTTGCCGGGGCGACGCTCGTCATAGTTGTCATACGGCGCATGTAAACAATGCAAATGTTTGGGGCCATTAATAAAGCATTAATGAGTGGAATTCATTAAGTGCATAATGCGTGAAACGCAATTAAAAAGAAGACGTTGCTTTGCAGTTTCCACTTTCACACACACATTCACGTTTTCGGAAAGCGCCAGGTCCTTGGGAACGCATTAGCCGAGCGCATTAAAAGCACATTGCGTAGCATCCCGTTCCGCGATCTGCGTGGCAATTTGGGACTGTGAAAGAAACATATGGGATCATTTGGCCAAGTAGGGCACTTACATCTTGCTTATTGCGTCTTTGGCTTAGCAATACAGATGTTTTTATGGCACATTTTTTAGGCGTGGATTTGTAACTTTCAAAGATTTTTTTTACAAAGGTTTCGAAGACAAAATGGCAGAACATTTGTGACATGCCCTTCCAGCTCTTTAGTTTTGTTTTTTTTACTTTTAGGCATATATAAAAAAAATCTTACCTGCAACTTTTCTAAACTTCCAAGTCGTATTTTTCTGGCTTCTTTGTCAGACTTTTATGCCAGTTTTTATGACTATAGTCCCGCCCCAAAAAATGGTTGTCGAGGCTGACCCCCAAGGAACAGGCTTTGCCTTTTCAATGTAAAGTGTAATTGCACACCCACGCCACCAGATGGTGCAGTGGTGCTCTCATTGTCAAAGTCTGTGCGTTAGTAATAAACTTTAAATTACTGTCAACACCAGCTTAAACACATCCAATTCAAACTGAAATATTAGTATAAAATAAGTACAAATCTACAGTACAACAATATCCAAAAACATGATTTAATTGAACTACCAACAAACTCTCTCATTACTAGATCGTAGCTTACTCGCGACGTCACCTTTTTCGAAACCGAAAACTTCCTCCACAGCCGACTCCATTTGTTTAGATGAGGGGACAACGTTGATATTTTTTCCGCCTTGTTGACCCGCACTTGAGCACGCTAGACAATTTGCGCGCTAACTTGAGCGATATCGCATAAAACGCTCCGTGAAAGTCGCGTGTTAGCCATATTACCCGTGGTGGTTAGCCGCAAAAGAAAATTCATATCGATACTAAAGCGAACAAAGCGAGTAACCCTGGTTGCTGCACACTGCAGTTGCACGTTAGTCTGAGTGGAAAAAAACGTCCAGATTTTGAATATTTTACATAACGGCGACTTTTAAAATTGCGACATGTTGCCAATACGGTTATCGCGGCGCACGCTTACGCAAGAAACAGCCTCAAATCAAGAGGATGACTTGGCAATATGCAACCGACACCGAGCGAGTTGTAAAGTCACACTTAGGACGCTTGTTACTGCAGATGTACATTTTTACGGGAGCCTTTTCTCAAAGTGTCAGCAAAAACACATGCCAAATGACTATAAAATAACTCTGCCCAGTTACCCCGCCCCAACATTCTCCTCAGACATCTGCTCATCCAAATGTCTTGGAAAGGAGCGTTTCTAATCGCCCCGAAAGAAAAGGAAGTTGAACGCAAGTCATTTGGATGAGTGCTGCTTGATATTTGTTGGCCGCGGGCGGCGTCTGGAAGCGGATCTTTTGCAATAAGGGACGGCGCGAGAAACCGGGCCCGGCGGCACCCGGCTGAGCTCGTTCAATCTCCTGCTCGTAAATAATTCGTGGCGGCCGCCCGGGTGGCGTGACACGTATATTACGGCGGGATTGCCGGCGAGTGGCGACGGTAGGTCCGGTTTTGATTGACAACAAGTGGTCGGTTGATGGGTGAGTAAGTCAATAAAATGTCAACCTCGGACGGGCAACTGGGAAAACCACGCCGCAGCGAATGCATCATTTAGTAGCAGACACTGCAACGTACAACGGTGATAGAGAAAGAGCAAGGGTCTCCCGTGGTTTGCTTCAGGATTCCACAGCCTCCTCTTTGCTGCCCTTAGTCTCCTCTCGAATAAGATTTGTCTCCTCTGAAGTTAACACAAGCTAACGTTAGCTTAGCCTGTGACTTAGTTCTGGAAGCTGCAGTATTTGTCATCTCCAATTGAAGCTTATATAAATTAGCATTAGCACAGTTATAAACGCAGCATTGTCATAATGCACAGTCTGCTTTTGGTTCCAATTGCCCTTAGTCTCTTCTTGGATAAGGTTTCTCTCATTTATCTTATTTGAAGTTAATGTAAACTAATATTAAGACAGCTATGATTCCTGCATTACTGAACTCTACACAGTCTACATTTTTCTGCAGTTGCCTTAGTCTCCTCTTGGCTAACATTTGTATGTTACATGCGATATTGTAATCCACAATCTCCCATTTTTCTCCAGTGGCCCATAGTCGCAATTGAAATGGAAACTACAATCAACAGAAACCAACTTTTATTCAGCTCGTGTCTTAGCTCTGGGTCTAACCATCCTTGGAGTGTTTATCTCCATAGTCTCCACTTTCCTGAACTGACCTTTAGTCTCTTCTTGGATAACATTCGTCTTGTTTAAAATCAATACAAACATTTTCGTAGTTTTCGCTTTAGCTCTGGACACTGCAGTATTTTAACTCCATACTTCTTTATAGTCTCCTTAATCTCCTCCTGGATAATATTTTCCACCTTTGGTCGCAATACAAGCTAACCTTAGTTTAGCCTTAGGTCTAGATGCCAAGTTACTATACTCCATTACCTTCAGGAGCCCTTATTCTCCTTTAGGATAAACAGGCTGATTTTGAAGTCACCGCATGCAATTTGTCATCGCCCTTTGATGGAATGAGCCCTATCCACGGAAAATAAAGACTGGAAATGAGCAGCTTCTGAACGTTCTTTTAAAAAATGAATATAAACAAATACATAATGCATCCATTCATTTCTTTTTCATTTTTCAGTCTAATGCATTTTGTTTCCGTTGAAAAACTAAGAACTTAATTCTGGAATTGCAGTAGGCTTTGAAGTCCCGTTAGCGACATTAGCCTTTAAGCCCTCCCTCAGCGGCACGCTGACATTGCAGCGAGGATGATTTTTATCGGCTCGCGGGCTTTTATGTAAATACATCTCTGTTGCACGTGTGTAGTTGAGACATGCTATAGATCATTGCGGCGGAGCATTCAAGGCAGCCGCCCGTGTAAACACACGGCGTCACGCTTCACCTCTCCTGCCAGCCTCATGTGTGACACCCGTACATCTTACCACACGCACGCACGCAATGGAGAAGAAGTTGGGCGGAAGTAAGCGGGTCATATCCCACTATGATTCCCGCCGCAGTTTGTCTGATGCGGGAGGAGTGAGGCGGCAAGGGAATGGGAATATTATGCAAATGAGGCCGGGATTGTAACCGCGATGACGACATAGAGGGAAATGGTGGGATTTAAGACCCCCCGCCGGGGGTAAAAGACGACCAGAAAGTGTCCAGGCACGAGCAAGCAGGGACGTAAGCGAAAATGTTTCCATACGTTGGCTAGTCATGCTGTGAAGATTTCCTGAAATAAAAGTTTGTTCCATAAGTTTGAATGTAAATAGGGTGTCGTAAAAATTAATGCTTTCATATCAAAATTTTCCACTAGGTTTGGTGATTTCCACGCAGTTTTCATGGCCACCATGTAGGAGCGACCGTGCGAGTTGGGCACCAAGTTTACGACAAAACTGATTCAGGTATTCAAATTGATCATTTTATTTTATTTTTTTTATCTATGTATACTTTCTCCTATTCTAAATGTGTGTGAATGAATGTGAGAATCCAAGATGACTTAAGCGGCTTCTCACCTGGACTGGGATGGATAGGAAAAAACAGCTAGGCTGTTATACCCCCTGCTGGTGGTTTTACCACGGTACAGCACATTGCTAGGCTGTTATGCCCCCTGCTGGTGGCTTTACCACGGTACAGCACATTTTTAGGCTGTTATGCCCCCTGCTGGTGGCTTTACCACAGTGCACCACATTCTTTTACTTTCTACAAGTCACAATTGTGCATTGCAAAAAATTGTAGACTATAAGAACTTAATATATTGGGTATAATTTAGTTATTTAATGCTCAGGTACAATTAATGTGATTCAAACACATTTTGCCACTTGCATTTTGCTTATGCCACATTTTTGTGCGCCTCGGCCCATTTGTTGATTGATATTAAACAATAACTAAAACACAAACTCCAAATAATACAATATTTTTGTATAAATCAAGCCCATTTTAATGCACTTCCTTTGCATTTCTTTCAACTGGCTAAAATATAAACTTGAGATGATTTGAGCAATACAGAAGTTGTGTAGTACCAAATAATAACGCTCCAAGATTTTATGTAATTTTATGTCATCCCATTTTAATGCACTCGCTTTGCAATATTTACCACTGGGCAAAAATCCAAAACATTAGCCGATTTGAGCATCGCTACAATGGTAAAATGTAACATCTGCGTTAGTTAAGGCACAACGGATATGATCGTTTGGTCGCATCCGACAAAGTGTTCAGATTGAGAATCCGAAGTGAGTGTTGTCCTCGTCGCTGATGTCATCCACCTCGCACGTCCGCTTGGGCTGGAAGTGTACCTGAGCATAGCTCAAGTACACCGCTGCGTCTTCGGTGCACTTGCTACTTGTCTACAAAAAAAAAAGTCTAAAATGTTATCTGTATATCCGATTATATGTTTACAATTACAAAACTGAAACATGATAGTTTATACCTCTTCGGGCCACTTCTCGTTGGGAACGTGGTACCTGGGTTTTTTTCTTTGCCTAGTCAAAGAAGGACAAGCATGTCTTTAGACCGTGAATTTCGTCATTTGGATCAGGAAAGATGCGATCCAACTCTCACTTGCGCTCGGCTTTTGGGGAAGCATCACTTAAAATGTTGTCCATTGGGGGTTCTTCATCCTAAATACAGATAATAAGTCAAGCAAAACAAATGTAACTTTGTCCTTTTGGTCAACAGTAACAGCTAGCTAAACTGATGCGACAAAGCTAATGTTAGCGCCCTGTTACTGCGATTAAGAGCATTTTAACGTATTAAAAATTCAACTGTTCATCTGTGAGATGAAATAATCAAGCCTATGATAGTTGATTACATATTACTGATGGATAAGCAGCAGGCAATCTGAAAACTGGTTCACTTTTCAAGAATTTGGAAGCCAAATTGTCCTCCAATAGTTGTTTTTTTCCTACTTGAATATTCACTATATTATAAACCATACTGCTGTATATCCCACAGCAATGAATATTAGCCATTGGGCTCAAGTCATAAGAAAAAAGTACATGTTTACATAAATCAAATTTAAAACTCAACTTATTCCCCTCACCCATTTACCATTTGTCAAAAAATCAAAACAAATCAATATTTTCACCCTTACAATCTCCACCAAAAAAACATACTTGAATGCCTCACCTTTCCTGCAGAGAGAAAATTACGCTTGTTACTTATTTCACCACTGTGGAAAGATAAAAAAAAAAAAGTTTGCTAGATCCATCCAAGTTTAGTGGACAGACGATAGTTCTTACTTGTTCTCGTTGCTCAAGTTGCATGTCTCAGGCTGGGCAAAGACGCAGAGCTGCCTGTCCTGCTCTCCTTTCGTATTTCGCTTTCTGTGTCTGCGCAAGACAACAATTTTCACTTACATTTTTTTTAAGTCATTGATTACATTCAGGGTGTCCAAAATGTTCAACTCCATGTACTTATTTATATTTTCAAATGTTTGGTTGAAATGAAATTCCAAAAATGGTTCTTATATAATGAATTATTAAAGTAATCAATTACTTTAGTTAATTAAATATTAAAGTCATACATTACTTTAGGTAATTAGTAATACATTGTCTTTTTTTCCTTATGCAACAACTCTATGAAGTAAAGTAATTATTTTTTGTATATGACTACATTAGGTGCTGAAGTGCATGAAGTACTTGATTACTTTTAATTTGATTTAGCTGCAAAGGTAATTGATTACATTGAGTAGTAAAATACTAATGTAATTGATTAGGTTAATAAAGTAATGAATTACTTTAGCCATTTTTAAACTCTCCTATAGACAAGCGATTTTTGACAAAAATATGAGTACAAGGGATTGATAGTCTTGACTCAAAAAAAAACGTAAAATTACGTCTTTGGGATTGAATGATTTGATTCATTTTTTTTTTTGCAAGGTCTCACCTTCTCATCCTGTAGATGAAGATTAGCATGATGATAAAGAGCACACCAATAAGAGGGAATATGAATGTCAGGAACCAATCTGAGGAAAAAAAAAAAAAATCTGATTATTCGGGTACAGTTTAGTTCAGTGGTTTTTGACAATTAAAAAAAACTAACCCTAAAAAAATCAACTGATAATCCAGAGCGATTAGAGAGTTTTCATTTTCGCTATCTGTTTTGTTTTGATTCCCTTTAGCGTAGCGCCATTTAGCGAATGCATAACAAGCCCAGCCACTGGAGCTTCTATTCTATGCACCTTATAATGCGGTGCGCCTTATAGTGCGGCAAATATGGTATCTAAAGTAATTGATCACTTTAGTATGTAATTAGAATAAAAAAAATACATTAGGTGCCACAATAATCACTAAAATTGACGACTATACTTCTTAATTACCTCAAGTAATTACTTTGCCAAACATGCAAAAATATATAAATAATTCATTGAATATCTGGAATCACAAAATAAAGCATAAAAATACATCCTTGGGATTGAATTGGTTAAAAATTGTACATATATCAATAACTGATCAACAATCTAATCATTAACTGAAAATGAGTACCTTTTTTACTTCCTGCATATTACCCAAAATACTTACTTCTGACCAAATTACTTAAATTTCAAGTATTCTACTCACCTGCGTTGATTAACATACTTAGCCCCCTCCTGACTTTGAGAACACCTAAAAGACAAGGGAATTAATTAAACATTCCTTCCTTAAAAATCATACACAACAAACTATTAGTATGGTTAGACATCTTTGTCGTTGTATATTAATTTTAAATCATTTGAATTGAAATATGCACATGCAAATACAAACCCTGTGTAAACCCATCCTCAAGCCCAATAGAGAAAAATGAGAAAAAAAATATAAAAATATACACCTGGTTGAATTTCTGGACCCTTTTAAAAAGGACGTGTAAAAACGTTTTTGGGAGTGAATGTTTTTTTTTTTTTTTTTCCTTTTTTTTTTTAAAATATAAAAATATACACCTGGTTGAATTTCTGGACCCCTTTAAAAAGGACGTATAAAAACGTTTTTGGGAATGAATGTTTTTTTTTTTCTTCCTTTTTTAAAATTAAATAAATGCAATTTCTGGTATTTTTCAATGTCCCAAATAACAAAAAAACTAACTAGCCTGCTTAAGTTCCAAGAACTATTTAAACATCAATATTTATATGTATTCACACAACAGAAACAAAAATTTGAACGCAATAATGTAACTTACTGTGGAGCTCCAAGTCCACTGGGAGCGACTTGGTGGATCCCACCTCATTGATGGCCGTGCAGCCGTACGAGCCGGCCTCGGCGTGCGTAAAGGACGTGATGGTAAAGGTTAGACCCTGGGACAGGTTTTGGGAGCTTGCGCCGTCCGCCCTCCACCATATCGCCGAATTTATGGGGGGGAACGCCTCGGCATTGCACTGCAGAGTCACAGCGCCGTTTTCGGCCACCAGCGGGGACGGATCGGCTGTCACCGTCACGTCTTTGGGAGCGTCTGGCATTCAAAATGACAAAAACAATCTTTTCAAGCCAAAAGTTGTTCATATTTCTACATTGTGTATTAAAAGTATAAAAGTTTACATCCCACATATATGCATAAATCTTTTAAAATATATCTCATATTTTTTATTTATATAGAACTATTTCATATAGAATGCAAAATCACGGTTTAATTTTCAAATATTTTTTCATTCATATTATAACCCAAAGACATACATATATATCTACACCCACATTATCTATTTACACTATTTCATATACTATTCATAAAAAGTTATTGTATTATACCCCAGCCGTTCACATATATAGCTACTGTATTTTCCACACTATAAGGCGGACCTAAAAGCCTTAATTTTTTGAAAAAAGCGGATGGTGCGCCTTATAATCAGGTGCGCCTTATATATGGATCAATATTGAGATTGGGATTTATAAATGGGGAATGAAGTGATAAAGTAAGCTTTACCTGTTTCTTTTGTGTGTTTACAGTTGAACGAGGTTGCTCATATTGACATTGAGTTATTATGCTAATGGTTTAGAATTATTATTTGAGTTATTATTGTTATTACTTCAAGTTTTACTATATTGTGATCGAAAAAGTTTTAAAATATGTCATTAATTGAGGGTGCGCCTTATAATCCGGTGCGCCTTATAGTGCGGAAAATAACGGTACATACATACCGAAGACCAAAAAAAAAAAATCTTCCGGAAAATACTTAAAAACACGTCTTTGGGAGTGAATGAGTTAAACAACTTCCCCGCTTCTTCCTGGCACCGTGCCGGTTTCCAAGTACGAGTAAGCAATGACTTACATGCGACTTGCAGATTCCGCTGCGTGATTTGTTTTCCGAAGCCGTTGTCGGCCTCGCAGGTGTAAACGCCGCTATCTGTCCAGGCGGCTTTGAAAGTTTGGGACAGCGTGTTGTTTTGGAACCCGTCGCCTAGGGAATTAGCGCCGGGCCACGCGGACGCACGCTCGCTGGACAACCTGGCCAAGGTGAGGACGGACGGCGGGTCGCTTTCCACGGAGCAGAGCATGGAGACCGGCTGGCCTTCGGTCACCTTGCTCGCCATGGACAAGACCAGGTTGGACGGACCGTCTTTGAGGGGGGAATGAGATAGTTTAGGAACACAAACCAATTCCCAATCCAAGAATCGGTCATGTTTTTGAATGTAAAACAAACGCAACCATAAAACAACTCATTCAATCCCAAAGACGTGTTTTTACGTTTTTCACGAGTCTAGACGTTCAATGCCAGGTACTTTGTAATTTTTGCAAATATTTTTCAAGTGTTTGACCAGACGGCCTAAAAATAGCTGCTACTATATGAATATTAAAGTAATCAATTACTTTAGGTCATAAAGGAATATTTTACTACCCTAAATAATTGATTGCTTAGGTTACTTCAGTTTCAAAAGTTATTGATTCCTTTAGTATTTTAAGGTAAAATATTCTATTATATATCTATTATAATCACTTATTCAGTACCAGCCATATTTAGACCCTTGTTTATAGCCAAATATGTGATTTTTTTTTTTTTTTTTTAACATAAATAAATACATCAGATTGAATGGAAGAAAAAAACACAATAATACATCTTTGGGATTGAATGAGTTAATAAGGTATAGCACTGTTTTTAAAATATACATTTTATTTCATAATATTTATGAGTGTTTCCTCATGGATTACAAAAATACCTCCGGTAACCAAAAAGTCAACACCGAAACTCACTTGGGACCTCCACCTTCACCGGCGGCGACTTGACCGAGCCCAGCTCGTTGGTGGCCGTGCAAGCGTAGAATCCGGCGTCGGCGTCCGTGATGTCATCCATGGTCAAGGTTTGAGAACGTAATAAGTTTTGGGACTTTTTGCCGTTCGCCTTGGACCACATCACAGACTCGATGGGCGGGTTGGCTTTGGCGACGCACTGCAGCGTCAGTGTGGCGCTTTTGGCCACCGCCAGGGCCGGACTGGCTTTTACCTCCACGTTTCTGGGAGCATCTGTAAGGAGATCGTTTTTTTTTATTATTTTGAACATATAAACACAAACTCCGTCAAAATAAACAAAGTCTTGTTTTACACCATTTATATGTTCAGGAGGAGTATCAAGAAGTACACAAAGTAGTGACCTCTTGTTCTCTATGAAATAAAAAAAGCACGTAATCCGTTGCATTTACTCATGTAGTATGTTGCCCCATTTTAAGAAGTTATCTGCCATTAACTCATTCAGTGCCAAAGACGTATTTTTACTTTTAACTCGACATTCAATCCCAGGTACTTACTGGTATTTATATATTTTTTCCTAATTTTTTTTCAAATGTTTGGCTTAAGAAGGGTCTGATACTTAATTAAATGCTAAAGTATTCAATTACTTTCAGTTCTTAACTAGTAATCAATTACTTTAGGTAATAAGGACTAAAGTATTCAATTACATTAGTACACAATTACTTGAGTCTTTTGGTTTTTAAATGATTCTTTTGTACTTAAATAACTAAAGTATTGGTTACATTGGTATTTTGAGGACAAAAAGCCATTGTTTACTTTTGCATATAATGTATCAAAAATGGATTAGGTACAAAATTACTAAAGTAGTTGCATTAGTACTTAAGTACATAAAGTAATCAATTTAGTTTTGTACTATCGGCCCTTCTTTAGCCAAACACTGGGAAAAAAATAAGTATCTGGGATTGAATGTTAAAATAAAACAAAAACATGAAATTATATCTTGAGGAATGAATAAGTTAAATGTCGGATGAATAAAAGCTATTTTTCTGCTAAATCCCGAGTTTATTTTTGCATCATAATATTTTTCAACCTTTTTCAACATAGCAAGTGATTCACACCCTATTATTCCATAAAACTAGTGTGGTACATAGAACCCCCTCCCCACCCCTCGAAAATTTGAAAACTTCATTGCTCCTGTCATAATTGACACCGTACCTTAATTAGCTCAGTTTCAATATAAATGATAACGTACATGTGACTTCCAAAGTGGTTTGTCCACTTCCTCTTCCTTCGCTGTTAGCGGCCTCACAGGTATAAATGCCGCCGTCTTCCCAAGTGGCGTTAAAACTGTAGGACAGGATGTTTTCTTGTACCGTCTCGCCAATGTTAGTGGCGACTGAGCGCGCGGACGACTGGTCACTGGGCGTCCAGGTCAAGGTGAAGTTAGCGATCGGCGCGCTTTCCGCCGAGCAGCGTACAGCGACCAGCTCGCCTTCGGTGACCTTTTCGGGCATGGACAACTTCAGGTTTTGTGGAGGGTCTTGAACGGGGTAAAAAAAAACAGACAAGATTATTATATACATCCTGATTGACCCTTGGAAACCAACACCAAAAAACGAATTTTAACCTTCGAGTCATATTGTCGTAAAATTGAACCGATCAGTAGCATTTGCCGATAAACGGGTTGACCCTTAACCCCTCGGTGTCGCTTCCGCCCCGATTTGGGCCACTGATCCAGACACGTCTAACAAAAAGCGTGATGCTGCGGAGTAAAGGAGGTTGTGAAAATGGCCGACTCACACAAGACTTGGACGCACAGGGGTTCGCTGTCTTCGCTGGCGCCTACTTTGTTGATGGCGCGGCAGGTGTAGCACCGACCGTCAACAGGCCGCACCTCGGTCAGCGGCAGGTAACTCTCGGCGTGAGCGGACAACTTGGACCACGAGCTCCCATTTTGGCTCAACTGCGACCAGTCATACTCATTGGGCCTGGGGTTGCTTTGGGTGGAGCATTGTAACAGCGCCGACTCGCCCGCTTTGACCACGGGTCTTGGCAAACTCACGATGGAAAGGCTCGGTTTCTGAGGCCGGTCTGCAAAGTGTTTCACGGCAGACGGTTATATAAAGAATACACCAATCCGACGTCGGAATTCCGGAAACTTCTGGACGCCGGTATGCGCCCTCTAGCTAGTTTAGAAATAGTCACGTCGGAGCTGTTGACATTTTCATTCGGTACGCCTGGGAAATATCAAAATTTTTTGAAAGATTTAGAATTTTCTCTTACAATTTTGCAAAAAGAGTAAAATAGAATTTTTTTCCACCCCTGTTGCTCCGGACGTATCACCCTCATGAGCTTCCGTAGCTTCCGCCTTCCTCTTGTTTCCTTCCCAATCACGGGAACAGAAGGCTAGCAAAACATAGCTACAGCTAAAGAACAAAAAACAGTTTCTTCCCAATACAGGAGTTGGGTTTGCGGCGACATACGTGGAACAAGTACCGCCAGCAAAACAACGTACGTAAACTCTCGATGCGGTTAGGGTATTACTTCTCGTGTATTTGTCATTTTTCTCGTGCGGCTTAACGACGGTGGGGCCAACGCATTGGCCAACGTCGGATTGGTGTATTTAAACCGTAAGGTTGGCGCTTTTGGCCTTTTCGACGAATTCAACTGGGTAATAGATCGACTAATTTGAATTATTAGCTACGATTAAAAAAAAAAAAATCATCTTTCCCTGTTCGTTACTGTTTCACTTATTCGCTTAGCCTGCTTTTGCGAAAACGTATTACAAAGACTTCTATGTTACTTTTACGTTAGCTTTGACTATGTCAAGAGCGTGCGGGTGGGCCTGCATGGGAGTTTGTGGGAAAAAAAATAGCGGTATGCACGGTTTACATTTTTATGTCTCACCCCTGTAATGAGCTATACGATAGGCGTTTTCTAACGACGACAAAGTGATTACCGCCACCAATGCTGTGGAGGGGTATTACACCTCATGTATTTCGGTCATTTTTCTAGCGCGGCGCGACGAGGGTGGGGCCGACGCGTCGGCCGGCACGGATTGGTGTATGTAGACATTAATATGCGGGTACTTACATAACACTTGAATGAAAATCTCCGGCGACGTTGTTTTCATGTCTTCGTAGCCCGTGTTGAAGGCAACGCACGTATACCGTCCGATGTGCTCCGGTTGCACCGACGACACCATATACTCTTGCTGGGAAGCCACAAGCTTGTCATCTTTGTGCCACGCGAAGCTTTCGGGCCAGGGGTTGCTCCTCTCCACGTTACATGTCAGCTTCAGGCGCTGGCCCTGTTCCAACTCGGTCTTGTCAGAGAGGATCTCAATCGTCGGAGGGTCTGAAAAGACATTTTCTGCGTTGTGATTACCGCACATTGTGAACGTATAAGCCTTATACGCACCGGTATCGATAACTTCTACTACTCTTATAGCATAGGTGTCCAACTCCGGTCCTCGAGGGCCGGTATCCTGCATGTTTTTTGAACCCTCTCTCTCAAACGCACCTGATTCAAGTGATCAGGATCATTTTCAAGCTCATGTTATTGACTAATCATTTGAATTAGGTGTGTCGGGAGAGAAAAATAGAAAACATGCAGGATACCGGCCCTCGAGGACTGGGGTTTGACACCTACGTCTTCTAGTTCGAGATACCAATACCATGTACTTCTACCACTACTAATATGTATACAGAGCAATGTGTAAAAGTGCACAAGAACTTTGCGGACTCACATTTGATGTCCACATCGAGAGTTGACTTGGCCGTTCCCTTCTCATTTTTGGCAACACACTCATACTTTCCGTTGTGCTGGGTGCTGACTGACGTGATAGTCCACTGGGCTCCTGTCACTGACTGATCGACGTCATTTTTGAACCACCTAAAAATCGGGGCGGGATTTCCAAAGGCAGTGCAGACCAGGGTCATGTTGTCTCCTTCTCGATAGTACACGACATCATTCGGGAAGCTTACGCGAACCTTTTTTGGGCTGTCTGAAATGGAGGAATCAAAATATTGGATTCCCGATAAAAGTCAGCAGAATCAACAAGAGTAGTGTAGCAGGAAGTTTACGAATACTCGTCTATACTAACTCAAAACTACAACTCTACAGTATACTTATTGGAATCTACTTGTACACTTCTGAACCACAGTTTATACTTCAAGTGTTTGTACAAATTAACGTTATGAAAGGAAATGTCGTAAACTACTTACTACAATTACTTAACCGTAATTTTCCTGTGTCATTTTTATCTTACTGTCACATTTGCACTCACTGTAGAAATTCTTACATTTTACACTTAAAGTGACGTATTTCTTCAGATACTTGTCAGTGTTGCCCGTTGCCTGGCATGAGATCGTTTTGCCATCGTTTTCCCAACTGGCCATAAATCGGGTGTGAGCCATCTGCCCACGAGTGGCCCTTTCATCAAATAACTGCAAGGCTACCTGACATTTGCCGTTACTCTGGCATATCAGAAGCACCGCATCGTTTTCTGACACCTGTTTGGATCGTGTGTGAAATCTGATGGGGCAAGGATTGGCTGCAAAGAGAAATATTGTTATGCAATGTTAAAAAATTGTGCACAAATTGCATAGATTACATCGATCGTAATTGAATTTAAAAAACATATTCCTGTCACTACACAATGACATGCAAATGAGTTATGATTATCACTGCAAAACATTTGGAAATACCTGCGAGAACTAAACTGACAGCAGCTGCTTCCAAATGACACAAAATGTATTATCAACAGTGGCCAGAGGCGGCGCCAAAAAACAAAGACTAAGCCAAAATGTAAAATAAAAGAAACTAAATCAGTCAAAACAGCAAAACAGAATCTCATTTCTGTAAATTCTTCATATTTCTTTTTTTGTTCATATCCATAAGTTCTACAGTATTAACTGAGGCAGGTACGGCATTAAGTTTCAACAAAAGAAGCAAGCAGACTGAACTGACGTCCGAGTCCATTTTCGTTCACACGCGGAAATATCACTAAAACGGAGTTAATCATGTCATGGCATAAACACAATCGAAATGTATGCGTTCATTGACCGCTCATAATGTGGGAAATGGGAAACACACTTAATGCGCAACAACTATACTTTGAAAACAAGATTTATTGTTTTGCTACAGTTTTCACATCGTGACCGAGCTGTTGTGTGCGTCCTATATACGGTAACAGAAAAGACCAGAATTTGACCCTAAAATTAAGGTTGCGTCCTATACACAGGTGTCTCCTATATTTGGGGGATTCCGGTAAATATGCAATTCTTCATGTGTGCCATGTGACCACTTGCCTTCCACGATGATCTCAGCAGAAGCCTCTCCCCATGTTGGGCGCTCAGACACTGCAAACTCATATACAAAACTGTATTTCCCGCTGTCATTTTTCTTGACGTCGCATATCAAGACAATCAGCGACGTTCCCGTGTGCCACTGAGACGGCGGCGAATCCTGGCTTTTTGCGCGGCCGACAAATTCCGAGTGGACGTGCCGGAGATTCGTATCGGAGCTGAGAAGGACCGTGCCGACAAAGTTGTTCTGTGGGGCGCTCCAGTGTGCGTCTTTCATCCAAAACCAGTTGATAGGAAACCCCGGGAGCTCGCACCATGACGTTAGGGTCAGTTCAATGCAGGAGCCTTCTTTAATCGACGAGCCTTGGGTCCTCACTTCAAAGCATTCGTTGAAATCTTGAGCCCCTGCGGAAGAAAATGCACAATTAAGTCTCAGAAAAAGACGTATTAATGCCAAACGACGACATCTTCAGGCTTTGCGCGTTGCAAATAAAATAGTAGAGTGGACCCCTAAGTTACAGCGTCCCTGGCTTATGTTTTTATCCATGTTGCGATGTGGAATAGAGTTATTTTGTCCCCTCTTTTAGGTATTTTCCCCACTTTGCGGCAAAAACAACTGTCATGACCCGAGGGGGTTGGCTGTGTTTGAATTGTTTTGTCTCCATCAGCATGTGGCAAAAACAACTGTCATGACCCGAGGGGGTTGGCTGTGTTTGAGTTGTTTTGTCTCCATCTGCATGCGGCTAAAACAACTGTCATGACCCTAGGGGGTTGGCTGCGTTTGGGTTGTTTTGTCTCCATCTGCAGGCATTTTGGGGTAATTGCACTTATTTTCTGTTGCCTTCAATGCCCCCATACAACTGTCATGACCCTAGGGGGTTGGCTGTGTTTTGGTTGTTTTGTCTCCATCTGCAGGCGTTTTGGGGTAATTGCACTTATTTTCTGTTGCCTTCAATGCCTCCATACAACTGTCATGACCCTAGGGGGTTGGCTGCGTTTGGGTTGTTTTGTCTCCATCTGCAGGCGTTTTGGGGTAATTGCACTTAGTTTCTGTTGCCTTCAATGCCTCCATGCAACGCGTCACTACAATGCTAGTCTGCTATTGGTCGGCCTCACTCGTTTCAAAATGGCGGAACGGTAAAGCTTTGTTCTGTCGTGAGTGGTTACAAAAATGTATTTATCGTGCATTTTACTGCTTAATTCAAGTTGAATGGGTTAGCCATGGGTCCCAAGATTGCTAGCGATGTTAAAGAGAAAATAAGAAGATGATTTATATGGAATCGAATCTGGAGCTAATCAAGAAATACAACAGTTACTTGTGCCGATACTTTTGTCGCTGATACAATTAGTAATAATGCACATGAGAGCAAAGATCAAAAAGACTTAAAAAAAAAAAAAGTCTACCAGTCATGTGTGACGCCAATAGAAGGAAAATCAACGCGTGAGGTTTCATTCTGCCACTGCCTCGTATCTGAAACAATGGATAAAAACACTTCTCATTACAATCACATTTTTTACATCATTTTTACAGTGGGATGGTTCTGAGATTTAATTCCACAGTTCATACATGAAATCACACTTAATTTTTTAATTGCCTGCCTACAGCAAGATCCTATCATAATTCATATTTACAATTCAACGTACATATAAATACAATCACGTCTGTATCAAATCTAAAAGTCGCAATAGGAGTTTCTTCCATGAATAGTTCATTTTTGTATTTTTAATATGATATTTTTAAAAAGCACTGGTGGCTAGCAAAAAAAAAAAAACTTGACTGTAAGGGCTCAAATCATGAGAAAAAAGTTGTGTCCTTGGCATTGAATTTCTAGACTCCTAAATTAACGTAATAAGTTTTTTAGGAAGTGAATTGCTTCAAATACCACATTTAAAAAAATAAGTCTTTGGAATATGAGTTCATAAGTTCAGCTTGCTTAGTCTTGATTTTTCGCTTATCTTTGAATACGAGACCATCAGGGAAAGATTTGATTGGAAGACCGGGCGAAGTAAACAGGGTTATCAAACAACAATATAGCTTTCAGGATCAAAATAATTTCACGAAGTCATCACATACCGCCGGCTCGGTCAAACTCTGGTTGACCTCGGAGAAGGTGCGCACGCGGCTTCTTTTTCTCCGTGTGATGACTTGCAAGCTCGTTCCAGGATTTAGGGGGGTGACCGTCGCTCTTTCATCCTTTGCTTAAAAGCGCGCGTGTCAAAAAACATCAAAAGTAGGAACTGGACGTTCCCGTTTGATTCGGGACGGCTCGTGGCTTCATAAAGCCTTGAAGATGTTCCGCCTATTCGCTATTGGATAACGTTGCTGAATTGCTTATAGAAAAACGACGACATGGGTTTTTTTTTTCGATCGTTTACGTGAGTAAAATACGTCCGATAAAATATCCAATTTCTGTTAACTCGTCAATCCAATGACATTACCTCATTTTTTTGTTTTTTTTCTTTTTTTAACCGTCCATACATTCAATCCCGGGTACTTTATATTCATTACTATTTTTTTTCCAAATTTTTGACTAAATTTTGACTAAATTTTTTGACATTTTACCTCTGGAAAGTGTTGTGTCCCTCGCAAAAAAAAAACTAACAAAAAAATCTATGGGCCCCAACAAATATGTCCCAAAAATCGCCTTAGAAAGTAATTGTTCACTTTAGTACCCAAAGTAATGGATTACTACTGTCCTAAAATAATAGATTTTAAACCACATTACCTAATGTAAGAACTTAAGAGTTTCTTCATAAAATTGTTTATTATTGAAAATCAAAACGAGTGCATACAAAGAACGTTTTTCGTCTTAAAGGGACAGTGTGTAAGATTTTGACCTTTTTTTTTTTCATTATTAAAAAGGACTAGAAGAAATGATTGTAAATTTCAAAAACTTGCAAATGAATGTGTTCTTAATGACCGCCGGTAGTTTTAAATATAATCATAGGTCTAGTTATCATGAAATGATCTTCCAAGGAGGGGCGGCCATGTTTGTTATAGCTACGCTCAATGGTAAACGCAGCACGGGGAAATCTCGTCATACGACGTCGGCCGCACTGGGAGAGTCGGCTATGGCGGCGGCCATCTCAGCCAGCGAAAGGTCCAACCACATTGAAAACGTGTTGGCGCGGTAAGCCACCGGGGGGCGGCAGAGGGTCAGGAAGCCGCTGGCCACGAATGAGGAGGCCACGCCCACCCAGCCCGCATACAGCGCCGGGCAGAAATTCATCAGCTCTCCGGCCTTGTATACGCCGTAGGGGTACCACACGGTGGGGATCAGCCCAAACAGACCTGGGACCACAAACAAAAGTAGTGAAATGACGCCACGGCTTTCACTGTGATTGTAGCGTTTAGCTTAAGGGCAGCGCTTCTCGATTTTTACTCATTCAACGCCAGGGATGTATTTTCAAGTTTGTTTGTTTGTTTAATGCGTTCGGACATTAAATCACAGATATTGAGTATTAAATTGATACTTAAGTACATTAAGGACTTTAATTTCCAGTTTAAGTATGAAATCGATACTCAAGTATCTTGGGATTGATTGTCCAGACTTTAAAAAAAATATGAGAAAACATGTCCCTGGCATTCATTGAGTTAAGTACATTAAGGACATTAATTTACAGATACTTAAGGATTAAATCGATACTTAAGTGTCTGTGATGAATGTGCAAACATTCAAAAAAAAAAAAATACGTCCCTGGCATTGAATGAGTTAATATGCCTAAATTTGTGACCTATGTTAACTTTTACTGGGTGTTTAAAAGTTACAGCTTATTCTGAATCTGAAAAAATAACTTAAAGGGCATCAATCCAACTGAAATAAAAAATATTAATCCTTGTTCAAACTAGAAATTTACCTAAAATGTTATCCGTTTTAACATTAATAAAAGGAAAAAAAGCAATTTTTGACAGTGAGAGCGCCACTGCACCACCTGGTGCCGTACATGTGTAATTACACTACACAGTGCAAAAGCAAAGCTCCCTAAATTGCTCCAAGTTTTTTAGGGTTTTGTGTTTGTTTTTTTCCTGCGAAAGACTTGTCTTTGCCGTATGAGGTGTAATTGCAAATCTTCGCCACCAGGGGGTGCAGTTGCACTTTGAAGTGATTTTCAATTCAAGCTCATTCAATCAACTTCCATAAACGTTTTGATATATATTTTTTGTTGCGTTTTAAATTAACCTTATGTTTTATGCCTTTTTCATTAGGTTAAAATGTTAATTATATCGGTGCTAAATTTTCCAGATCAATTGACGTTTATTATCATTTATTTAATATTTGTTTTTTCAGCATTGAACAGTTTAGTTGATCAAAAATGCTTTTAATTTAAACAAGGATTGACTTTTTTAAATTTCAGGCACTTTCATGCACTTTAAGGCTTTTTTTTTTTTTTTTTTTTTGCTTTAATGGGAAATATATCTTTTTATATACTTTCCTATTTTTTTATTGATAATTATCTTTTGTTGTGGGGGGCAAAATGTTTTCTCAAAAAATAATTCAGAAGCTGTGGCTTACCGGCGAGGAACATGAGGACTCCGGCAGCCACGGTGCAGATGTTCTTCCAAAAAGCCAAGGGAGTCTTGCAGCACGGCCACGGTAAGAAAACGGCCACCATCGCCAGGGCGGCCGCGCCAAAAACGCAACTCGCCATCATCAGGTGATAAGAACGCCAAATGTACTCTGCGCAACACAAATCCGCGTGAGACTCGCAAAATTAACCCTGCGCTCAAATACGAAACGTGAACAAAAGCGGAGAAATCTTTGGTGAAATGACTTTCATTCAATGAATATATCAAAGAATTGCCAATCAATACACCAAAAATATCTTAAAGAAATTGAATATCAGTATCATTTGTTAAAATATTACTAATCAAATAATATAAATTACTTTTAAATAGTATGCTATAAAACATACAATAGTATATTTAATAACACACACACACACACACACACACACACACACACACACACACATATATATATATATATATATATATATATATATATATATATATAGCAATTCAAAGAAACATGCACATATGCATATATTGCATATGTACAACTTTAATAATAATAATAATAATAATGTAAACACAAAATGAACAGAGTTGCAAATCTCTGAGTTGCGAATTTTTACCCAATGACTTATTTCTTTTTTTACCAGGTAGGCTTGCACGTTGGAATTTGTAGAAGGTGTAATTGCTTCTATGATCGGCGACAGCCACAGTTTCGCCCCGTAGACCCGAGCTGATCGCGCCTACCGTATCCGCGCACTCTTCGGGTTTTTCACACAGGCAAATGTCAACCCACTGGTCGCTGCCCGTGGAGAAAATCATCCCCGCGCAGCCCAGGGCGCCGAACGCAAAAGCGCACGGCAACCGCTTCATGACGTCAACAAAGCGCCTGATCGAGTCAGGATCCCGATGCGCTGCCGCCTGTTGATTGAAAATGGGGAAAAAAAGGTTACAGATAGAATATGAAAGCAAAAAGGTTTTTCTTAGATGATCCTGATAATATGCGGTTTTATGAACATTCCATACACCCACACACACACACACACACACATATATATATATATATATATATATATATATATATATATATATATATATATATATATATATATATATATATATATATATATATATATATATATATGTGAATATATACAGGTATTTTTTCACACAGTTATAAGTATATATAATATATATATATATAAATATAAATACATAAAATATAAACATAAAAATTTGCAAATTAAAATATAAATAAATAAAATTTAAAAAATATATATGTGTATATATATATATATATATATATATATATTTTTTTTTTTTTTTCACACAGTTATATACATACATAAAAACATAAAAATGTGCAAATTAATTTTTTTATGCCATGCCTTTCCTTTCTATTTCCATATATTTGCCAGGTCTCCTCCCATATTTCTTTTTATTTAAGGGTTAAGCTTTTAGTTGCAATCCATCCAGGCATATGTTACTGTGGATTCATTTTTAATTTGTGACTTATTGACATTTTTCTGCAGTTTCACTTTGTTAAATATGCAAAGCCCGTTTGGGAAGCGATCATGTTTCAAAATGTATTTAAAAATAAGTTCACAAATAATAAATAAATAAATAAAAATAATAAATAAATATGGAGGTGAAAATAATGTTTTTAAATAAAAATATGAACAATAACAGCACAAAAACACCCGTCATTCTCATAAGCATTCAAGCAGCAGATAAATATTTTAAATATTATTTAAAAAAGATCAATATAAATATATATATATATATATATATATATATATATATATATATATATATATATATATATGTATATATATATGTATATATGTATATATATGTATATAAATGACAAGCTACTCACTTTTGGGGAGGTGTTGCCAAAAACGTCGAGAAGGTTTTGACACAGCTTGCAAGGTTGCGCGGATGCGATTTATGGGGCGTGCCCCAACATCTCACTGACCAATGAGTGTGAAGATAGCGGCGGCCATCTTGCGTTGCCATCAGCCTGCCGTATCTTAACGTGAACTCCGTTGATTGAACATGAAGAGCCAATGAAGTTTTCCCCAATTTCCTCATTTTTATTTCTGGTGCTAATAATAATTAAAAACAAATGTGAATGTGACTACTTGTTAAGGTTTTAAATTTGTAGCAATTTAGGCCAGTAGTTACATTTTCTTTTTCATCCCTCTCCCACCAAAATGTGATAAAGAAATGGCATAAAAGAAATGTAGCCTTGACGCTTACAAAAGCTACAATGTAACGCGGGGGGGGGCAAATATTTTCAAAATAGTTTTATTAGCAAGTTTGTCACCTCTTCAATCCTCACTCTTTGGAAAACAGCGCCGAATTTAAAGCACTATTTTTAAACAACCTTCATTTAAAAGTACTTGAAAACCCTAACGCAATTTTCAAACCTTATTTGGAAGACTAAACCCTTGTTTAAATCCCTATTTTAGAACCCCACTTTAATTTGAAACCTTAACCCAAGTTTAAAACCATATTTTACAAACCCTACCCTAGGCCTCTTCTTTAAAGGGACAGTGTGTAAGATTTTAGACTGTTTTTATTAAAAATAAATAAATGAAATGATTGTAAATTTTGACAACTTGCAAATGGATGTGTTCTTAATGAACAACAGTAAGTTTTTAATATAATCATAGGTCTAATTATCATTAAATTCTATTACATGGGATGTGGCGCTTCTCCGGAGGCGGCCATGTTTGTTATGGCTCCGGACAATGGTGAATGCAGCACCTCCTGCTGGCCGCAATGAAAAACTCTCTAAATCTTACACACTTTCCCTTTAACAATCACCCAAATTTGACACTTGTTTGAAGCCCTATTTTTAAACCCTCACTTGAATTCATTTGAAACCCTACTCGCCATTTTTTCAAAAACCAAAAATTGGGTCATTTTTGTACTATTGTTTTGTTTTTTTACATCATCATCACCAACGCCGACCAGGAGAGGGCAGCATAGCTTTAAGATGAAGGAAAAGACCCGGTCAAAAGAAGGCGGTGACCGACAAGCGTCCCATTGGCTGAAAAGTTCGGGGTTCGTCCCCCGGCCCGACAAAAGTCGAGCCCCGCGGCGAGGCCGGAGACACTTTTGGGATTTCGCCAAGCGGCCCTCGGACTCGTCGGCGGTTTTTTTTTTTTGGTCGGGTCGGATGGCTGGGATTTGCGCGCTGGTGAGCGCTTTGGCGCTGGGCCTCCCGGGCTGGCTGTGCACGCTGACGGCCACGGCCAGCAACGATTGGCTGCTCCTGTGCAGGCAGGGCCAGCTGGCCACTTGCCGGATGTTCGACGTGCTGAGGACCAGAGGCCCGTGGGCCGAGTGCACCTCCGCCGCCTCCAGCGGGATGCACTCCTGTTTACCTTTCCAGATCTTCGACCTGCCCGGTAAAAAAAATTCAAAAAAAAGCCCCGCGATTATTCCTGTTATACAGTTTATTTTTGTGTTTTTTTTTTTAACTATTTGACGACACAAAAGATTGCGTAAAATGCGGGCGCGGGTTTTTTTGGAAATTTCCCGGACGAAAATGGTGTTTCAAGCTAAGGTTAGCATTTTAAAGTAAAGTTTCGAACAAAAGTTTGCAAAGTAGGGCTAATTTTTCTTCCAAACTAGGCTGTTTCAAAGTGTTTTTTCAAAGTAAGGCGTCAAAAAACACTGTAAAAATTTTTTTTAAAAAAGCTCTTTTGCAGGGAAATTCCCAAATCGTGTTTCAAGCTAAGGTTAGCATTTTAAAGTAAAGTTTCGAACAAAAGTTTGCAAAGTAGGGCTAATTTTTCTGCCAAACTAGGGTGTTTCAAAGTGTTTTTTCA
The DNA here is from genome assembly GCF_059441005.1 of Hippichthys cyanospilos. NCBI lineage: Eukaryota > Metazoa > Chordata > Actinopteri > Syngnathiformes > Syngnathidae > Hippichthys > Hippichthys cyanospilos. Next base: position 2,516,231 of record NC_142382.1, read on the forward strand.
AAGTAAGGCGTCAAAAAACACTGTAAAAAAAAATAATTAAAAAAGCTCTTTTGCAGGGAAATTCCAAAATGGTGTTTCAAGCTAAGGTTAGCATTTTAAAGTAAAGTTTCGAACAAAAGTTTGCAAAGTAGGGCTAATTTTTCTTCCAAACTAGGGTGTTTCAAAGTGTTTTTTCAAAGTAAGGCGTCAAAAAACACTGTAAAAAAAAATAATTAAAAAAGCTCTTTTGCAGGGAAATTCCCAAATCGTGTTTCAAGCTAAGGTTAGCATTTTAAAGTAAAGTTTCGAACAAAAGTTTGCAAAGTAGGGCTAATTTTTCTTCCAAACTAGGCTGTTTCAAAGTGTTTTTTCAAAGTAAGGCGTCAAAAAACACTGTAAAAATTTTTTTTAAAAAAGCTCTTTTGCAGGGAAATTCCCAAATCGTGTTTCAAGCTAAGGTTAGCATTTTAAAGTAAAGTTTCGGACAAAAGTTTGCAAAGTAGGGCTAATTTTTCTGCCAAACTAGGGTGTTTCAAAGTGTTTTTTCAAAGCAAGGCGTCAAAAAAACACTGTAAAAAAAAAATTAAAAAAGCTCTTTTGCAGGGAAATTCCAAAATGGTGTTTCAAGCTAAGGTTAGCATTTTAAAGTAAAGTTTCGAACAAAAGTTTGCAAAGTAGGGCTAATTTTTCTTCCAAACTAGGCTGTTTCAAAGTGTTTTTTCAAAGTAAGGCGTCAAAAAACACTGTAAAAATTTTTTTTAAAAAAGCTCTTTTGCAGGGAAATTCCCAAATCGTGTTTCAAGCTAAGGTTAGCATTTTAAAGTAAAGTTTCGGACAAAAGTTTGCAAAGTAGGGCTAATTTTTCTGCCAAACTAGGGTGTTTCAAAGTGTTTTTTCAAAGTAAGGCGTCAAAAAACACTGTAAAAAAAAAAAATTAAAAAAGCTCTTTTGCAGGGAAATTCCAAAATCGTGTTTCAAGCTAAGGTTAGCATTTTAAAGTTAAGTTTCGGACAAAAGTTTGCAAAGTAGGGCTAATTTTTCTTCCAAACTAGGGTGTTTCAAAGTGTTTTTTCAAAGCAAGGCGTCAAAAAACACTGTAAAAATTTTTTTTAAAAAAGCTCTTTTGCAGGGAAATTCCCAAATCGTGTTTCAAGCTAAGGTTAGCATTTTAAAGTAAAGTTTCGAACAAAAGTTTGCAAAGTAGGGCTAATTTTTCTTCCAAACTAGGCTGTTTCAAAGTGTTTTTTCAAAGCAAGGCGTCAAAAAACACTGTAAAAAAAAAATTAAAAAAGCTCTTTTGCAGGGAAATTCCAAAATGGTGTTTCAAGCTAAGGTTAGCATTTTAAAGTAAAGTTTCGAACAAAAGTTTGCAAAGTAGGGCTAATTTTTCTTCCAAACTAGGCTGTTTCAAAGTGTTTTTTCAAAGCAAGGCGTCAAAAAACACTGTAAAAAAAAAATTAAAAAAGCTCTTTTGCAGGGAAATTCCAAAATGGTGTTTCAAGCTAAGGTTAGCATTTTAAAGTAAAGTTTCGAACAAAAGTTTGCAAAGTAGGGCTAATTTTTCTTCCAAACTAGGGTGTTTCAAAGTGTTTTTTCAAAGCAAGGCGTCAAAAAACACTGTAAAAAAAAAATTAAAAAAGCTCTTTTGCAGGGAAATTCCAAAATGGTGTTTCAAGCTAAGGTTAGCATTTTAAAGTAAAGTTTCGAACAAAAGTTTGCAAAGTAGGGCTAATTTTTCTTCCAAACTAGGGTGTTTCAAAGTGTTTTTTCAAAGCAAGGCGTCAAAAAACACTGTAAAAAAAAAATTAAAAAAGCTCTTTTGCAGGGAAATTCCAAAATGGTGTTTCAAGCTAAGGTTAGCATTTTAAAGTAAAGTTTCGAACAAAAGTTTGCAAAGTAGGGCTAATTTTTCTTCCAAACTAGGGTGTTTCAAAGTGTTTTTTCAAAGCAAGGCGTCAAAAAACACTGTAAAAAAAAAATTAAAAAAGCTCTTTTGCAGGGAAATTCCAAAATGGTGTTTCAAGCTAAGGTTAGCATTTTAAAGTAAAGTTTCGAACAAAAGTTTGCAAAGTAGGGCTAATTTTTCTTCCAAACTAGGGTGTTTTAAAGTGTTTTTTCAAAGTAAGACGTCAAACAACACTGTAAAAAAAATTTTAAAGCGTTTTTTGCAGGGAAATTCCTGCAACTTGGTTGACAGAAAAGTACCATTAAATAACACATTTATAGTAAAAAAAAATGGGTTGATACTGTCGATTTTATGATTGTAAAATTACGTGCTATTACGGTAACAAATTGTCTACTTAAAAAGATGTATTGATACGGGTTTCAATGTCAATGTAGGGTCTTAAACTATGTTTAGGGTTTCAAAGTAGGGTTTGAAATTAGTGTTGACATTTCAAAGTAGGGTTTCAAAGAGTAGGGTTTGAAATGAGTATTGACGTTACAAAGTAGGTCTCAAACTTTAGCTTTTCGAAGTAAAATTTGAAATTTATGTTGAAAAGTAGTGTAGGGGGTCTTAATTTTACATTTAGGGTTTCAAAGTAGGGTTTGAAATTACTTTCTAAATTTCAACGCAGGGTCTCACACATTAGGGTTTCAAATGTCACTGTGGGGTCTTAAACTATGTTTAGGGTTTCAAAGTAGGGTTTGAAATTAGTGTTGACGTTTCAAAGTAGGGAATCAAACTTTAGCCTTTCAAATTAGGGTTTTCAAGTAAAATTTGAAATTTGTGTTGAAATGTAAAGTCGGGGGTCTTAAACTTACGTTTAGGGTTTCAAAGTAGGGTTTGAAGTCAGTGTTGAAATTTCCAAGTAGGGTCTCAAACTTTAGGCTTTGAAATTAGGGTTTTCAAGTGAACTAGTTGTATTTTCTGAAAAATGTTGTTATTGACAAGTTGCCATCCGTTTTGCGCAGTCTACGCCCACGTGACCCGTGCCCTGATGGTCACGGCGTCCATCTTGGGCCTGCTTGCCATGGTGATGGTCGCCACGGCAATGCCTTGCATCCGCCTGGGGACCAACGCCCAATCTTCCAAGGGCAAAAGCGCCACCGCCGGCGGAGTCCTCCTGCTGCTCACGGGTGAGCGTTTCTGTTTTCGCCGCGTCCCCTTCGCGGAGTCGCGGGCGCCGTTTCACTACTTTTGTCCCACTTTCAGCTTCGTGCGGGCTGATTGCCACCGTCTGGTTCTTCGTGGGCGAGAACCTGAACGAGCAGGTGATGTCGTTCGGCTTGGCGCTGTACGCCGGCTGGGCGGGCGCCGTCTTGTCACTTTTGGCCGGCGTCATTTTGACCTGCTGCTACGCCGCGCCGACGCCGCGCCCGTATCAGGAGAACAGAGGCGCCTACTTTTCCAAGATGGCGGCCGACGGCGTGCCCGCCCCCGCCCCCGGCGCGGCCAGACCTTCCAACCACACCAAAACCGTCCACGTCTGATGAGGTCAGAGGTCAAACCTCGTGGTTGTAAAGTCACGGTCATGCTTGTTTTTGCGAACAAAATGACTTATACATTTTTCGACGAGAAAACACCTTATTACGTGGTACTTTTTTGGGGGGGCTAAAAACGCCTTTGTGTGTGAAAACAGGCTTCAAGTTATATAATCTTTTGGGGGCTTTTTTTTTTTTGCGAAAAAATGCCTTATTACATGGTCGTTTTTTGGGGAGTAAACGCCTTACTGTACATGATCTCCTTTGGTGAAAATAATGCCTTACTATACATTTTATGGGGGGAAAATTGCTTTGCTTACTTTTCAACATTTTTGTTTGTTTGTTTTTTGCAAACGGAATGAATGAATGAAATGAATGTTTGTGTTTTCAGAAAATGTCATCGTTATTTTTTTTATATTTGTTGCTCCTTAACGGGGAAATGTGAAATTAAAGGGTGTTTCCAAACTTTTGAGGCACACTTTGACATCTTGTTGGGTTCGCTGGTTGAAGGAAATCGTCAGTACGGCCAAACACTTCCTTTGTGTTTGTGGTTATTTATTGTTTGTATGCACACTTGTTTTCATGTTTTCTTTTTCCATAAACGATTTCGCAAAGAAATTCCTTTGGTCTGGATTGTTTTTTGAGGGCCCAAAAAAAAAAAAAGCCTTACTATACATGGTCTTTTTTTAGGAAAAAAAAAAGCCTTACTATACATGTTTTTTTTAATTTAGATAAAAAGCATTTTTTGAGTCATTTTTTGAGCAAAAAGCCCTACTATACATGGTCTTAAAAAAAATAAATCCCTAAAATACATGGTCTTTTTTTGGGGGGAAAAAAGCCTTACTATACATGGTCTTTTTTTAGGAAAAAAAAAGCCTTATTATACATGTTTTTTTTTATTTAGATAAAAAGCATTTTTTGAGTCATTTTTTGAGCAAAAAGCCCTACTATACATGGTCTTAAAAAAAATAAATCCCTAAAATACATGGTCTTTTTTTTTAGGAAAAAAAAGCCTTACTTTACGTGTTTTTTTTTTATTTAGATAAAAAGCATTTTTTGAGTCATTTTTTTAGCAAAAAGCCCTACTATTATGGTCTTAACAAATAAAAAAATAAATCCCTAAAATACATGGTCATTTTTTTAGAAAAAAAGCCTTACTATACATGGTCTTTTTTTAGGAAAAAAAAGCCTTACTATACATGTTTTTTTTTATTTAGATAAAAAGCATTTTTTGAGTCATTTTTTGAGCAAAAAGCCCTACTATACATGGTCTTAAAAAATAAAAAAAGCCTAAAAAAAGCTATAATTATTTCAGAGGTTTTTGTTAGTCCTCAAACTTGAAGAGTTTGAAATGATTTTCTCGTGTCAATCAAAAACATGACCTCATTTTATTTTTTTGCATGTGCAATAAATAACTTTATTGTTGCATGAAAACATCAACAGCACAACTCAGCAGGAAAAAAGTTCACTCCAGAAAAAACACACAACTCACACACACAAACACACACAGAAGAAATCAATAATAATCATAACCGTTTCAAAAATAAAACAATTTACATCATAGCAAACAAAAGAGAGCAGAGGAAACGACAGCGGAATATTTATCGGATACTTTGTGACGGACGACAAAATACGGGAAAAATTTGAAGATTTGTAGAATAGTATTAAAATATTCTTTGCATTTTGCATGTATTCTATCCTAGCTAGATATTTTTATTTATATATATATATATATATATATATATATATATATATATATATATATATATATATATATATATATATATATATATATATATGTAAGATTGTATAAATGAGGTTTATCATTGCACTGTTGTTAAAAATAAACAGCGTCAAAGAAAGTCGCTGTAGAAAAATACTTTGCTTTATGCGCTTTATCCTATTATTTATTTTGTTTCTAATTCTAACGCAGGGCAGAATGAACTCAGCTACTTGGGATAACTCGAAATGGAACCCGGCCCAAACACGGTCGACTTGCGCTCAGAAGGTGGGAATAGGAAGCAGGAAGTGGGCGTGGTTTGATTTATTTTTTTTTTAATTCTTCAAATGGAAAGTTGGGCGAGTACTGATTCTTGGAAAACAGAAAATGTCCATTTTCTTTCAAGAAATTTGAAAGAAAATGCTAAATTAGAACAAAGGTGAGGGGAGGAGTCTGAACGTCGTCGTTTTTGGCGGGAAAATCTGTGAAAAAGCCGAGCGCCAAACGGCGCGCGAACGCCGCAATTTCCGATAAATTTTCCAAATGTGCCGAGCGCGGCGGATGTAAAACGCTTTTCTGTTTCCGTTGTTACCAGCACATGCAGTGAAAATCTCGTGCAAGGTTAGCATGCTTGACACTCGACACGCACACAATTTTTTTTTTGTTTTTTTTAACAATCGGCCATCTTGGGCTCGGCCACGCTTGAAAATGTCGACGTGATTTTGGCCTTTGGGCGCGCCGGTCCGTCTGGGTCCGGTGGGATCGTGGAAGTGGGCGGGGCTTGGATGTCGTGACGCGGGCGGAGGTAAGGCGGGGCTTAGCGCGGCATCCTCGAGTGCATTAGACGAATAAGGCTTCAAGGGGAACAGACGCAGCAAAGACAGGCGCGCCGGGACCGGGTGCAGGGACCCCCCCGGACCCCCCCTCCCAAAAAAAACCACATCAAAATTGCACGTCTTCAATAGGTCCATTCTCCAAATCCATAAACTGAGAATTGAACGGGGCTACGTCCATATTTACGCTAAATATTTCTAAATATGGCCCATTAGAATTGGGACCACATGTTGAAATTTCTGATTTTTTTTTTGTGTGTGCTTTTCTTGTTCGTTAAAAACCTGAGGTGTAAATCTTGTTCTGAATTTCTTTTTTTAAATTCGTAGCTCTTGGAACGCCCCATTTACTACTTTTTGTCCATCCTGTTTTTTAACTTTAGAACAGATTATCAACAAAATTTCGCTAATATTTTTGCCGATTTTGGGCGGGATTTGAATTTTAACATTATGTCAATCATCAGGCCAATTACGACTAAAAAAAATGCAAAATTTAAATTGTTGCGATAGAAACTGCTCAATTTTCTCACCTCTAAAAACCTGTCCGTTTTATTTATTTATTTTTTAAAATTTAGATCAGCAAAACATCAGCAAAATTTTTCGCCGATTACTTGAGAGATATTTAATTTCATAATCTTAGGCTTTAAAGCGTCAAAATTTCAACCCCGTGCAGTATTTTGGTCCATCTTTACATCAAAGACATTCCACAGGAAAAGCATTGAAAGACCACCAGCGGGGAGCTGAAATTTCACCCAGATGGTGACATGTGAAAGTTCAACACTACTAAAATATTAAACATATAAAACATATAATAAAAAAAGTATATAATGTATAATAAATAATGTGGAAGCAAATGACCCAAAATGGTCAAAGTAGTGCTCAAGGGTAAAAAAAAAAAAAAAAAAAATGCTGGCCAATGAATCTGTCAGTCCCTACTTAAAAAAAATGTGAAATTATTAAACTATTAACTTCATTCTGTCCTCTAAAATATCTTTTTTTGTTTTCCTCGCGACAGCACGGACACAAACAACTCTTTCGGACGACGTCGATACATAAAAAATCCCCAAGAAAGAAATCCGAGAGAGGAACCGAAAAGCATGCGCCCGAAAAAAAACAAAAAACGGCAAAAAATAAACCATGACAGCAATTTCCCCAGATAACGCGGCGCCGCATGCCAAACGCCACAAACACGGACAACCGGGAACTCAACGTGCCAAAAACAAACAAAAAAAAAACAAACGATCCGGTCACGGAACACCAAGGCACTATCGCAAGCAAAGTGAGTGCGAGAACATGGTGTGAAAACAGCAAAGCTTCCGCTCTTCTTTCCTTTTTTTTTTGCTCCTTTAGGATCCCAACTGGAACCGGGCAAAACCGCGCAAAGAATTGTCAAAAATCCCGAAATCTTTAAGCTGATAATCCCATTTAGGAAAGTCTGAAGGTGACTAAAAGAGGGGTGACAAACATATGGCCGGCGGCCCGTTTCCGGCCCGCGATTGGATGTAATGGGGTCCGGATGTTTGTGTTTTAAAATTGATATCGACGTTGTGCTCGTACTATTTTGGACCCTTGTGCAATCTTTGCAAAATACACTAGCATTTATTAATGCATATACTCATTTTTGTATTGAATTTATCATAGGATATTTCTCAGAGGTTATTTGTAGCCATTTTATTTAAGTGCATTTCATGCTAAAAAAAAAAAAAATGAAAGCAAGTATCATTCTCGCTGGTATCGGACAGCAAACCACGGTGCATTCAAATGCCGCGCGATTGTAAAGTTTGCCCGGCTCCGGTTCGGACGTCGGGAACCCGAGACGTTGGTCAGATTTGCAGCGTTGCATCAGGGAGGGGGGGAGGGGAGGGGGAGGGGCGTCGGGGGAAGGCGGGTCCGCCCGTCAGAAATCCGAGGGGTCCTCCTCCGGCCGGGCGGCGGCGGCGGGCCCGCGGACGGGCGTCCCGTCGCTCTCGGGTTGGGCCTGGGGGGCCCTGCCCGAAACGGGCTCCTCCTCCGGCGCCGGCGGCGGGTAGAAGTCGTCGTCGAATCCGCAGAAGCCCTCGTCCACGCCTTGGTCGTAGCGCCGGTAGGTGGACGCGTGCGCCTCCTTTTCCCGGGCCGTCACCTCCAAGGTGCTGTTCCACATGCCGTAGCCGAAGTAGATCAGCACGCCTGCGGGGGGAGGGGCCCAAACATTGCGTCAAAACGCGCCGCGTAGAAAAAGCCACCCGGATCGGATCGAAATGGCGTCGGGCCAACTTTTGTTTTTTTTCATTCCGCCCCCACGCTTGGGTTAAAGAAATACCCCCAAATGTTGGGTGTGTCCCTCGACTCATTGATGTCATTTTCAAACCAAGCGGAGCAAAGAAAAGCCAATTATTAATAAGTATACAGAATAATCCAGGAAGATTATTTTAAAGCCAATGGACACAATTTCTTGGGTTGCGTTTCACATCATAACCCAAAAGTTGGGTTGTTTCCAGGGAGTTGGGCTAAAATAAGAAACAGCAGAATTTGAATCTATGAAATTGTAGATCAACCAAATTGGGTTATCCTACAACCCAAATATTTTTTTAAAACACACCTCAAAAAACTGTTGGGCTATTCACAGGTTAAAAATGTTCTGTGGTGCACTGCCGGGTATTAAAATAAGACAATTATGGGTCGGAAAAGAACCAAACCTAACCCAATTTTCTGGGTTACGTTTTTATGAAATCACAAGCGAAAACTATCTTTTTTTTTTTTAACAGAGCAATCCAGGAAGTTGGGTGAAACTGACCCGACTTGGTCTTCATTTGACCCATGACCGGGTCAGTTTTGATTCAACTGTTGTTAAAGTGTATTTGACGCATGATATATAAGAAAAAAAAAATATGTAAGATATGATACATAAGATAAATATACGTTTATATGATACTGACCTACGAGACACCATACGGAGAATCGTATCCAGGTGATGGCGGAGAGTTTGAGCATGAGGTAGATGTTGACCAGCATGGCGGAGGCGGGCACGAAGGGCACGCAGGGCGCCATGTAAGGCAGGCGCTTGGGGTTCTCGGGCTGCCGCAGGATGACGACCACCAGCAGGGCCAGGACGGCCGCCAGCGAGACCAGCAGGAGCAGAGCCCACCAGCGAGCCTGGCCGATGCTGCCGGCGCCTGGAAAACATTTGCTCTTTGCCCTTGGTCCCGTCGGAACGGGCGTTGGGGAAGGTCCCGCCTTACCAAATATGATGAAGGAGCAGAACGCGAACATGAAGAGGAAGAGCAGCAGCACGCAGACGGTGACCGTCCTGCCCGTGGCGGCGGTGGGCCGGTCCATCTTCCCCGGGAGCCCCAGTCGGATCCTCAGGGTGTAGTAGCGGGGCCCCAGCAGTTTCTTGAGGCGTCGGGCGGGGCCGCTCTCCGAGCCCTCGGCCTCGATGCCGCTGCCCATGTCCACCGTGCCGTAGTTGGGGTGCCCGGCGGCGTAGGCGTTCTTGTCGGCCTTGCCGATCAGCATCTCGTTGTCGCCCAGGGACGGCAGGTTCTTGGCGCCGCACGTGTTGGTGCTCTCCTCGCCGGCGTCGTCGAGGCCGGGCGAGCGGGCGTCCTTTTCGCACTCGGCCAGGACGCCTTCCTTCCTCTTGGCCTTCTGCTCCTCCGACAGGAAGTTGACGAAGCCGTGGATGTCGCCTTCGGGCTGGTAACGCAGCAGCAGCACGCACAGGCTCACCTGACGGCAGCGTCGTTTTGGCGGAGGGAAAAGGCCAAATGCACACACAGCGCTCAGTGCTTCAAAAGAATGTAGGTTTTTACATTTTCAAATTAAGAGCAAACTAACTGGAACATGGAGCAACTTATTGGTAAACTGTGTTAAAATATTGCTTTTCAAGACCAAAACGGCAAATTTTCAAATTAAGAGCATATTAATTGGCACATGGAGCAACTTCTTGCTCATTTGTGTTATAGTGCCTCCTTGCAAACAATTCAAAAGTGTTGCTTTTTAATAACAGAAGGGTACATTTTCAAATTAAGTGCACGTTAAATGGAACATGAGGCAAATTCTTGCTCAATTGTGTTACGGCGACTGCATTGCAAATAATCAGAATTGATTCCCTTTCATCGCCAGAACGGTACATTTTCAAATTAAAAGCAAATGAATGGAAACATGAAGCAACTCCCTGGTAAAATTGCATTGCAGTGACTCCTTTGCAAATTCTGCTGCATTTGTTATAGCCAATGATGTTACATGATCTATCTTTTGGAGTTGCTGAATAAAATATGATGGATCGATTTTATAAACACAAAATTTTTGTACTCACCAGCGTGTAGGCCAGCAGCGTGCCGATGGACATCATCTCGATGAGGTCCCTGAGGCTGACCAGCAGGGACAAAAGGGCAGCCAGGAAGCCCGACACCACGCACGCAACGGCTGGGGTCTCGGTGTACGAAGACACGTGGGCCAAGAACCTGAGAGATATCGCGCGCTTAGACAAAAGTAGAGCTTTGGTGCAATCCTGTGGCATCTTGGTGCAAAGCCAGTAAAGCCAGTTGAGGAGCTTCATTTCGACTAAAAGCAATCTTGTAGAATATTGCTGCCCAGAAACTATGTTAAAGTGAGTTATAGTGCTCCATTTAGACAAAAGTAGAGCTTCGGTACAATCCTGTGGAATTTTGTTGCCAAGGAACTAAGTTGAAGTCAATTGAGGAGCTTCATAGACACAAAATGCAATCTTGTAGACTCTTGCTGCCGAGAAACTATGTTAAAGTGAATTATGGTGCTTCATTTAGACAAAAGTAGAGCTTTGGTCTAATCCTGTGGCATCTTGGTGCCGAGGAAATAGGTTGACGTCAACTGAGGAGCTTCATTTAGAGAAAATGCCCTATTGTATACTCTTGCTGCTCAGAAACTTTGTTAAAATGAGTCATGGTGCTACATTTAAACAAAAGTAGTGCTTTGATGCTACCTTGTGGCATCTACAGACATTTGCGCTCAAATTCTTGAGTAGTCACAGATACCAATTATCAATACCACTAGTAATTTTGATACAAATAATATTTTTATGGATGTTTGATTCCACTTTTGTTTAGACTTTTATCAGTACAAATACTCATCTTCAATATTGTCTGATGCCGATACCAGTTACTGATACTTATATATTCTGAAATAAAAAGACTGGGACTGACTTGAAGAGCAGGCCGTCGCCCGCCATGGCGTAGATGACCCTGGGCATGGGGAAGAGCGAGCCCAACAGCGACACCGTCAGCCCGGCGATGGAGCCGACCGCCACCACGTACTTGGCGAACATGCAGCCGTGAGTGGCGAACATCTCCATCAGGGGGGCGTCGCCGTCGATCTGGTCGTAGGGGACCATCAGCGTCAGGATGACCGACACCTGCCGGAAAAACCACGACCCAAACTGGCTCAAATAGAATGTCCTTTTTGACCCAAGATTGGGTTATTTTCTACCTGAAACTTGGGTCAAGGTGACCCAACTTTCTGAGTTGTTTTGTACAAGACAATATAAAAAAAAATGGGTGGCTGTGTGTAAAAAAAACATAAAATGTTGTGTCCAATTGACCCAACTATTGGGTCAGTCCGTTTTTAATTTGTTTTTTGTTTGTTTTTTTGACCCAAAAGTGTATTCAAATGAGACCCACATTTCTGAAAGTTAGGTCATATTCACCCAACTATTGGGCCGATCTTTTTTTAACCATGATTGGGTTACTTATACCCCAAATTTGGTTCAAAATGACCCAACTTTCTGGTTCATTTTATAGCCTACAAGGCAACCTAAAAAATGTTGTTTTGCATAAAACCACAGAAAGTTGGGTCAAATTCACCCAACTATTGGGTCAGTTCTTTTTTTGCCCTATGACTGCGTTATTTATGAACCAAATGTTTTTGTTTTGCTTTTTTGTAAATTATTATTTGAAAAATAACCCAACTATTTGCAAGTGTTGCTATGTGATTCACTAAACCGACCCATAAAATTGGGTTATATCTGTGTGATTGATTTAAGTAACCTGTAATTGGGTTCATATATATATATATATATATATATATATATATATATATATATATATATATATATACATATATATATTAGAGTATCTAAACATTGCTCTGGAAGCAGAGAAGTGAAATGCCTCTGTCTCCTTCAGAGGCTGCCGTTGCCCTTGGCAACCGTTATCCGACGTGTCAGAATCACAAAGTAAGCCGCAGACAGTCGTAAAGGGTAGGCTGTAGGTGCTCGGTTTCCACGGCAACCTACCGACACGTACGCCGTGAGACACGTGACCAGCGATGCGGTGATGGCGTACGGGATGGACGTGTTGGGACTTTTGGCTTCCTCTCCCGTGGTGGCGATGATGTCGAAGCCGATGAAGGCGTAGAAGCACGTGGCGGCGCCTTGCATCACCTGCGAAAAAGCACCGTGAAAAATGCAACTCGTTCAATGCCGCTGACGGCTATAGACGCCCAGGATTCGTTTAAACGGTAGTATTGCTTTTAAAACTTTTACTACGCACCGTAAGAATTGCTTTGAAAAAATGGGGGGAAAAAACGTTGACTTTTGACATACCCCCGACCAGCCAAAGGGCAGAAATCTGCCGTGGTCCCAGTTGTCCCCGTTGACGAAAAACAGCCCGGCCACCATCAAGAAGATCCACACCAGCAGGTTGATGACGTTCAGCACGTTGTTGAAGCCCACTGAGTTCTTCACCCCCAGCGCCACGATCACAGTCACCAGCAGAGCGATTAACAGCGCTAGCAAGTCAGGATACGACTGTTCGCCTTTACCTGATCGCAAAAACACAAATGCAGTGGACCCCCGTGTTACAGCGTCCCTGGCTTACGTTATTTTCATGTCGCGATGTGGAATACTGACTTTTTTTCATTCCCTCTTTATGGTATTTTCCCCACTTTGCAACCAAAAAAAACTGTCATGACCCTCGGGGCTTGGCTGTATTTGTGTTGTTTAGATTCCATCTGTAGCCGTTTTTTGATAATTGCATTTGTTTTCCGTGGCCGTCACATGAGTATCTGTAGATATACTCACCAAAGCCGTTGAGCGTTCCAACGTGCGCGGTCATGAAGGCGCTGATGCTGTGGTTGGCCAGCGAGTCGGCCATGCTGCTGAGGGCCGAGGCGCCGGCCGCCGTGCCGATCAGGTACTCCAGGATGAGGTTCCAGCCGATGAAGAAGGCCACGCACTCGCCCACCGTCACGTAGCTGTAGGTGTAGGCCGAGCCGGTGGTTTTTGGCACGCGCACGCCGAATTCGGCGTAACACACTCCTGCCACATGGGTTAGAGTTGCGGGTTAGGCGGAAACTCCGCCCACTCACCGAGATTCAGTTAACGAATTTTACGACAAATGAACAGCGGTTTAAAAAACATTTCTATATTTCTAATACATGCTTTAATAAATTAGCAGTTCGACGGTATATAACTATTGCTGATTTGTGCTAATCTCCGTTAGCTTGACTCATTTTGACTCATAGCGCCACCATGTGAGGTCAGACGCATATCAAAGTGCATATTTTTGGATATTTTTGAATTCGATACGCATATTGACACACTTGGGGCATTTTTCAAAATTGACATTTCATGGCCCCGCTCCGAAAGTTTCGCACGAAAACTTTGCGGCCACCTGACAAAATGGAGGCCACGGCGGCGATGATGAAGGACACGATGACGCCGGGTCCCGCCATCTCTTTGGCCACCAGGCCCGACACCACGTACATGCCGGTGCCGACGCAGCTGCCCACGCCCAGCGACACCAGGTCCACGGTGGACAGCACGCGGGCCAGTCGGGTCCCGTGCGGGCCCGTGCCCGACATGGCAGAGTCCAGCATGGACTCCACCGGTTTGGTTCTGAGGACCCGTGAGGTAAAGGTGTGCCACACGGCGCCCCACTGGACCCGCCGGGGATCCAGCTTGGCTGCCAGGCGGCTCATGGCGAAGGTTCTGGTCCCGGAAGGATTTTTTTCTCTGACGCTTGGATGTGGAGGGACCTTTTTCTCAAGATGAGATCACGATCTGGTTTTGGTTCACCGGAGTTTTGGTGCCCACATGGTGAGAAATTACCTAAACAAAAAACAAAAAAAATAGATATATTTTTTGCATTCAAATGGACTGATCAAATATAACCCAAAAGTGGTCCAAAGTCCTGTTTTAACCCAATTTGAATTTTTAAAGCAACTGAAAACAGTTGGGTCGAAAATAACCCAAATAAACTGATTTCTGGAGTCATTTATAGAGTCGAATAAATAGCCAACATGTTTTTTTTTTCAATCTAAAAACAGTTGGGTCAAAAGGTCATTTATGCAACCCAAAAAGATGGATCAAAATAACAACCCACAATTAAAAAAAAAAAAAAAAAAAAAGTTCAAAATCACAAATTGGGTTATTGTATGGGTTATTCATTTGTGAGTTTAACAAATAACCCAAAATTCTGTTTTGGTCTATTTTTGACCCAGTGTGAGTTTCTTTTTAGACCCAACAGTTAATTTTATGAAACGTTAGGTTAGAAAAACCCAAATGGGTATTTATTTATCTTTTTTAATTAGACCCAAGTTTTGACCCAACTGTCTTTGGAGTGAACAATTGAGTCAAAAATAACTCAAATTTGGTCAACAAAGGACCAACAATTGGGTCAAAAATAACTCAAATTGGGTCAACAAAGGACCAAAGAAATATGTTGGGATATTTATTGAACCCACAAATAACCCACACAACCCTTTTTTTTCTTCTTAGACCCAAGTTTTGACCCAACTGTCTTTGGAGTGAACAATTGGTTCAAAAATACCTCAAATTTGGTCAACAAAGGACCAACAATTGGGTCAAAAATAACTCAAATTGGGTTAACAAAGGACCAATGAAATATGTTGGGATATTTATTGAGCCCACAAACAACTAACCCACACTACCCATTTGTTTTTTTGTTTATTTCAATTTATTACGCCCATGTTTTGACCCGACTGTTTTTAGAATAAACAATTGGGTCATAAATTACTCAAATTAGGCCAACAACGGACCAAAGAAATATGTTGGGATATTTATTGAACCCACAAATAACCCACACAACCCCTTTTTGTTCTTCTTAGACCCAAGTTTTGACCGAACTGTCTTTGGAGTGAACAATTGGTTCAAAAACAACTCAAATTTGGTCAACAAAGGACCAACAATTGGGTCAAAAATAACTCAAATTGGGTTAACAAAGGACCAATGAAATATGTTGGGATATTTTTTGAATATCAATATAAATAAATAACCCACACTACCCATTTGTTTTTTTCTTTATTTCAATTTATTACACCCATGTTTTGACCCGACTGTTTTTAGAGTAAACAATTGGGTCATAAATTACTCAAATTGGGCCAAACGGATCAAAGAAATATTTTGGGACATTCATTGAACCTACAAATGAATAACCCACACAACCTTTTTTTTTTTTAATTGATGAAAGTTTTGATATAAATGTATTTTTGTACATGTTAACCCAAGTGCTGTTTTTTTTTTTTTCTTCTTCTCCCAACTCCGCAGCTGGGGTATTAGCAGCAAATTGCACATGCGGTCAGGTCTCTCCACTCCAACCCAAGCTGCACTCTGGCAGCTCGGTGAGCAAACACTCCACTGAGGAGGCGCTCGGCTCTCATATCAAACACTCTGCCGCCGATTGCTATTATCGTTCAGGCGCGCCAATTTGTCTGCCGCGAAAACATTTATTTTCAAGCACAGGAGGAGATTTTCAATGCAGTCAAATATGGAGGGTTCCCCTGAGGTCAATTTTGAGGACCGGAACACAATTTACAGGAAATAATCCATGCTGGAAAAGAAAAAGCAACGCATAAAAGAGGAAAAAAAAGATGTCTGAATTTTTGACTAATATAGCTGGCGTTGGCGGTGAATGAGTTAGCTTAAAAATTAGCTTTAACGTCTTTGATTGGCTTCTCTGTTTGGTAAAAGAAAAAACAAATCAAATATAAATTGGGTTATGTTTGAAACAGTTGGGTTATTTTGACAACAAATGTTTAAGAAGTCGATTTGTACTTAAAACAATCCAAAAAATGGATTGTTTTGTACATGACAATCAACTTCAATTGAGCCAAATTTATGATCCATATTTGGGTTATTTTTGATCCAAAGGCTAGGTCAGTCCTTGTTTTGTTTTGTTTTTTTAATCTCTAAGTGTTTTTTTTTAACAATAGTTGGGTTTCAAAACCAAAATTTAAATGGGTCTTTTGAAAAAAAAAAAAACACACACAAAAATGGACAAACATGTACAAAATATGTACAAAACATAATTGGGTCAAACTGACCTCTTTTCTGTTCCGGTATTTGGTTATTTTTAACCCAAATGTTTTTAGAGCGTAGCATAATAAAAGTCAAATGTCCCAAATGCATATGTGGACATATTACAGAGTGGAGAGTGGCAGTATTTATTTATTTTTTTTAACCTTGCTTGTTGTAAACAAGACTTTTGTTTACCTTTTGGATAGACGCTAATGGCGGCTGCAAAGCAAGGCCAACCTTTATCTTTGCTCTTGGCAAAACCCGAAGCAGATGGGCGCTTTGTCTTGCCTTGTTTGGCCCACGTAGGATTGTTCAAACACACACACACACACGTGGATATGTGTGTGTGTGCATGAAGTGGATGTCATTAGCCTTTAGCTGACGTCATTGCTAGCTAAAGGCAGACAAAGGGGCGGAGATTCATGAATAGAAAGGTGTGGCTACTCCAGGGAGGGTAGGTCAGATTTTAACGGGCTTCCTGCAGCCATAGATAAATGTCGTTGGATGTGACGGGAACGGCAGGTTTTCTTTTCAAATAAAGAGCAAATTAATTGGAGCATGGAGCAACTCGTTGCTAAATTGGGTTATTGTGTTGACTTTTCAAAATTATGTAGACCTTTATTTCGGAAAGTTTGATACGGATGAGCATTGGTAAAAATTAGAGGAAAATTAAAAATATATTTTATATTATAAAATTAAAAATTATATTGTATTTGAAAAAAGGTTCACAGAATTATTCAAATGAATTGTTATAAATATATCAATTCTTGTCATGTGTGCTTGTGTTACAAACTGGCTGGTCAATTTTGGGTCCTAATCGACCGATTATTCAACCGACCGATTAATCGGTCATGCCCAATCAGAAACCAAAACCATGTTATTAAAAACCTTAATCCGGGCTTGAAGCTTTAATTCGAAATACTGATTTGGCTTTCAGATTCTCAATTTGAACTCTGATCCAAAGAACTTTTAATATGAGGGCTGCTGTTTTGGTTAGCAACAAAGACCAGAATGGCATCAGTGGTTAAGTCCTACACACTTGTTTTTATTCTTTTTTTTTTAATAGGAAAAAATGAGGCATCTATTTGTGCTGGACATAAAATGGTGGAAGAAATTTTTTTCGATTATTATTTGATCAAATACACTAGTGTGAAATGTGCACTGCTACGTTAGCAAGCTAGGCTATATACACCAGCAAGTGCCCTCTGACGTGAAGGTGTCTTCAGGGACTCAGAGTGTGTGTGTGTGTGTGTGTGTGTGTGTGTGTGTGCACACACATGCCGTTTCTAAATCTGTCTGTTACGTAATCCTCGGTTTCCACTCCGTCACATATTTGTTTTTTACTTCCTCATCATCAAATGTGACGTTGAAAACAACAACAAAAAAAAGTGTTTCATCATTTGGGTTATTTTCGACCCAACTGTGTGTAGAATGTAGCTTTTAAAAAATACACACACATGCACACACACATTACCAAAACACATTTGTCCAAATTATGTAAAAGAAAAAAAAGGGTTATTTTTTTACCTACCTATTGTCAGAATGAAACAGATTGGGTAAAAATGGGACTTTTTCCACCCAATTTAATAACCCAGTGTGGGTTAAAAAAAAAATGGCATTTTTACCCACCAATTAGCTGATGAGTTTTTTTTCCAACAAATGTTGATACATTTTAAAAACAGTTTTGGTCAAAAAAAAAATTAGTCATGTAATGTAACCCAACTTTTTTAATCAATCTACTGAGTTTATCTCAACTGCGAAATAACCCAAAGTTTGGGTTAGTCCTTATTGAGCCAATATGGGTTGTTGTTTTTCTTTACCCAGATCGTTTTAAATTCAATAAGCCACAATGCCACCTATTTTAATTTTTTAATTTTTAATTTAGTTGAACTCTAATGTGTTATTTTGCCCATTTTTGGCTCATTTTCTTCCACATCGTTCTGGCACTATTTTAGCCACACTCCTGCTAGCGTGATAACTACTCCGTCGTGGCATGTTGAACTTGCCATGTTGTCACCATCTGGGTGAAATTTCAGCTCCCTAGCGCCTTCTTTCCATGCTTTCCTTTTGATGTGAAATACCGGAAAAAAAATAAATAAATCGATGGATCGGACAAAATAACGCGCAAGGGGTTAATGAAGCACCTGTGGCATTTGGGGGGTTTCGAGGGGGGGTGTTAGATGTCTAGAAGGCCAGAGAGCGACAGAGACTAGAAGGGTGGGGGGGAGGGGGGGGGGGGGGGGGTTGTGGCCATGCCACGAGGGATTAGCCCACTTGTGCGCCGTGACACACCACATCACGTGTTTATGCTAGCTAGACGAGTGCGGAAAGATGTGGAAGCGGCTTGGATGGGACTCACCCGTCGCACCCCGACGTCCGATCAAGGCGAGGCGCCGAGGATGATGGTGACGATGACGACGACGACGCGCCCGCCGCAGCGTCACCTTGAGCCCGTTCCCGCCCAGGCGCAACGAGGAGGGAGGAGGCTTTAAAAAAAAAAAAAAAAAAAAAGTCAAAGATGCCGGGAGGAGAGCGGGAAGGCAAGGCGGAGGACTCACTGCGGCATGGCTGCTCCGAACGACGGCCGCATCAGCAGCAGCATCTCCGGGCTGGAGGACGAGGAGAGAGGATGGGAGGAGGAGTGTGAGGGCGGGAGGGAAGGAGGGAGGGAGGGAGGGGACGATGATGCAAAAAGCTTTAAATCATTCACCAAGCCGCGCGCGTGCGCGTCCCTGCGTGCATGCGCGCGTTGATTTTTTTTTTTTTTTCCTCCGTCTAATACAGCGGATATGAGACGTCTTGTGCCTCCCCGCAAACGCATTTACGTGCGCCCACGGGGTTTGATTTGGTAGCCGATTTTTTGCCGGGGAGCGGATTGACAAGAAGGATGAATTGAGTGGGCGGGGAAAAACTTTACGCAAGGGAGGGGCGCGGGCGAAGGGTAGAAATCGACCAATTGCGGGGCAGGTACGGATCGGGCAGTGCAAGCTCCTCAATTAAAATCAAATATAAACATAAAAATTGTTTTTTGGGTAGGCGTCTGCAGAATGAAATAAAAACAAATTAATATAGTCGAATAAAATAAAGAATTAAAAGTAAAAGCAAAAAAAAACAATGAAATAATAAATCATCATAAAATAAATCAGTTAGGAATATATATCAATAAAAACAAATGAATAAAGTCAAATAAAATGAAGAAAAACTAAAAGTAATGAGTAATAAACAAATATGAATTAAAAAATAAAAATAATAAAATAAAATAAACTAGGAAAGTAAATACAGTAAATAAAAAATGAATAAAGTCAAACAAAATAAAGTAAAAGTAAAATTGTAACAGGAAATAGGAAAATATACAAAAAAATGTATTAAAAAAATCATAAATACGTGAAACTTAAAAAATGTAAATAAATACGTAATCAAATACATAAATGACTAAGAATAAGTAAATAAAAAATGGAATTAAATTAAACCTAAATATAACTATATATAAATGAAAAAAGACATGGATAAACACATACTTACATAATCAATAGCATAAACATAACAAACATAATAAACATATAAATGAATACAAAAATATATAGGAATAATTTCGGCAAATGTGTTAAAAATAAAGACATAGTATATTATATAGTTATTCAAATAAGCCAATGAATACATTTTAAAAATGTAAGCAATTAAGTCAGCAAAAAAAAGAAGTACATATTTATACGATATGAAAATATACTAAAAATTCACACAAAATATGAAAAATATAAACATCAAAAAACGAAGGTAGTTCAAAGACTTGAAAAGTAGCTGCGTCATCGTGACACAGGTGGCAACAACAAATCAGTGACTCAGCACCCAAGTACGCTGAAGGAAAGGGACAGCAATCATCCAAAGCATACCACATCACGGTAGAGGCCATTTTACAATTGACGTTTTGAAGGGTGCCGGCGATCGATACAAGTAGCCATGGCAACAAGTAACCTGACGAGCGGCTGCGAAAGGTCACGGGAAAGTGGGTGGAGAGTGAGGGGGCGGGGCTTGATTGATGTTTAACGGACGTTCATTGGGAGGAGTCCTCCGAGGCTTTTCTCTCTCGTCAAATATTCATCGCTTCCATCCGTTACGATCGCCAATTAAAACCAGACGGACATTCATTATTAAGTGAAAGTAAATGCTACTAAATTATGACAGGAAGCTTTGTCGGAGAAAATATTCGCGCCGAAATGGCCGAGAATGCAAGCGGAAGAATTTAGTAGGAAAATCGAAGGAATAATAGCGCTCAGTTATTATTCAAAATAAAGTATTGCCAATCAACAAAAAATTACTTTGTTTGTTTGACTTCCCTAACAGAAAAAAATATTGAAAAAAATCATTAAGGAAATCTCACGGAAAGCACAAGAATAAAACAATAAACGTAACATTTGTAAATAGTGGAAAAATTCCCAGAAAAAAAAACACAAAACAGATCAATAAATTAACGTAAAAATATTAGTAAATACTTAAGAAAAATCTCCAGAAAAAACACAAAAACAGATCAATAAATGAACATAAAAATATTAGTAAATACTTAAGAAAAATCTCCAGAAAAAAACACAAAAACAGATCAATAAATTAACGTAAAAATATTAGTAAATACTTAAGAAAAATCCCCAGAAAAAAACACAAAAACAGATCAATAAATTAACGTAAAAATATTAGTAAATACTTAAGAAAAATCCGCAGAAAAAAAACACAAAAACAAAGAAATACATTATCAAGGAAATATGAGTAAAAAAAAAAAAAAAAAATGGGGGTAACATCTCCGGAAAATACAAAAACAAATCAATATAAATACTTAAGAAAAATCCGCAGAAAAAAAACACAAAAACAAAGAAATACATTATCAAGGAAATATGAGTAAAAAAAAAAAAAAAAAAAAATGGGGGTAACATCTCCGGAAAATACAAAAACAAATCAATAAGCTAACATAATAATATTAGTAAATATTTCAGAAAACCCTCAGAAAAATACAGAAAATAGATTTAATAAATTAACAAAAAAAATTAGTGAAAATAAAAAAAAATATGTTGAAAAGGTCGCAGAAAAACACAAAAATAAATCAATAAATGAACAAAAAAATGTTATCAAATAGAGAAAACTCCCGGTAAAACAAAACAAAAAAAAATCAATTCATTAACATAAAAATATAACTCAAAAATCCATCTCAGAAAAACACAAGACATAGCATGCTGGCTCGCTATGGCGTGACGCTTTGAGCGTGACGAGTAGCGAGAGACAGCTGGGCGACCTGACTGCCACTACCCATAATGCAATGCTGTCTGATGTGGTCACCGGGCCGCCGGGCATCGCTGACCCTTCGCAGGGGGATGAACCGTAGCCGTAGCTCTTTGCGTGTGCGTGTGTGTGTGTCCAATATAATCTACACACACTGACATTAATACCTTTGTTTTGTTTGTGTACCTTCATAGCCCGAGGTACGGCTAACGACCGCCTCCGTCAAATGAACACCTGCAGAGCATTATGGGATGGCTCGCGGCAACCGCGGCGACACACACACACACACACACAATGACACAATGACCAAAGCCAGATTTGTTTGGAAAGCTAGCTGCAGCTGCCGGAGATTTTCAATGACTTTTTCCAATGATGTTATTGGAAAGATTTTTTTTTTTTTTTCCCATTTCCCAATTGCATGAATTGATGCCTCCAGATATCAAATACGCTTTACTTTAAAAACATTTGGATCAAAAGTAACCCAGTGTTTGACATTGTCGACATTTTTCGGGTAGTTTTGTGCAAGAAAACACACAAAAATGCGGTTGATTTCAAACAAACATTGTTGGGTCAATAATAACCCAATAATAGGTCAAATAAGGACTACCCAATATTTGGGTCGGTTGGCACAGTTTTGGGGGTTGTTTTAGACTAAAGATTATTTAATGACTACGAAATAATCAAGTTCAAAGTTGTTCTGTGCAAAACAAACTAACAAAGAATTATAAACTAAAGTAATAAAAAAAATAATAACCGCTTAAATTGACCCAAATATTGGGTCAGGCATCAACGTGATTGATTCACAACAAAAGCTCTTCAAGGAACAACTTTTTATCACTTCCTGCATAAGAAACTGCATTCTGTTTTTTTTAGGATGATGAGCTTTACAAAATCATAATGCTAGCCTATATTGGGAACTGCCACAGATGGGCTAATGAATTGTCACAAATCTTAAAAGGATGTCTTTTTACACGTTGTAAATAGAGGATGCTCTGCGTAATTTGAGAGTCGGGTTTGTAGTCATCAAATTCAAAAGATAAATACATTTACACATGTAATTTTTGCCTCATTTTTCAAGATTCTTTTTATACATTTGCAAAAATGAATCGGGAAAAAAAATGCACATTTTCATTGCTAAGTGTATAATTTTGAACATTGTTTTTCTACGTTTGGAAAAAAAACTTTAGAGATGAAAAACAAGACTGCTTGGATTAAGGCTGTAAACAACAAGATGTGGAGAAGTGAAGCGATGTGAATATACCTCGGATTCACTGTATTCACAACACTTCATTTTCTTCACAATTGTTTGGTTTCCGATACATATACAAAAATTCAATAACAAATGTGCATTACTCATTTTGAAAGTGAAAAAGTAGAGCTGTAATGACAAGATGTGGAAGAAGTGAAGCGATGTGAATACACCTTAGATGCACTGTATTTACAACACTTCATTTTCTTCACAATTGTTTGGTTTCTGATACATATACAAAATTTTAACAAATGTGCATTATTCATTTTGAAAGTGAAAAAGTAGGGCTGGAACACAAGATGTGGAAGAAGTGAAGTGATGTGAATACACCTCAAATGCACTGTATTCACAACACTTCATTTTCTTTACAATTGTTTGGTTTACAATACATTTGCAAAAGTTTAAAAATAAATGTGCATGTATTTATTGTGGAAGTGAAAAAATAGGGCTGTAACACAAGATGTGGAAAAAGTAATGTGAATATATTCACACACTTTATTTTTGCCTGTTCATTAATAATAATAATAATTAGGAGATTTTGTTTGGTGTTGTATGTACTGTATAGTTTTGAGAAAGAGAAAAAAAGACAAGATGTGGAGGAAGTGAAGTGATGTGAATACACCTCCGATGCACTGCACTCACAGCACTTCATTTTCTTCACAAATGTTAACTTTCGGATACATTAAATGAAAAAATGTGCACATTTTTATTGGGAAGGTGAAAAGGTTGACCTTTAACAACAAGATGTGGAAGAAACAAAGTGATGTGAATACACCTCAGATGCACTGCATTCACAACACTTCATTTTCTTCACAAATGCTTGATTTCTGATACATTTCCAAACTTAAATTGGCACAAAAAAAAAAAAAAAACACACAGCACCCTTTCATGATGTGCCATTGTGTCACTGAAAATTTAGGTCACGATAATACGACCTAGCAATAAGTTGATTCATGTTCCAATTCATTTTCTCTTAATTAGAAAACAAAAATGAACTGTTCTTGTTTGTGAATTAAGGCTGTAATAAAAATATAGGGCAAAATTGAAGAATAAATTCTAATTGCACTGTAGCCACAAAACTGTATTTTTGCCATGATATTTTTAAGAATTTGGTTTTCTTTTTCTTTTTTTTTTTTTTGTTTTTATACAGTGGCAGAAAAACAAAACTTTCAGCAGACTTTCATGATGTGCTCTTGTGTCCGAGTGGAAAATTAAAAACACTTTAACACAACTTACCAATTGGTGGTTCATGTTCCAACTAATTTGCTCTTAATTTGACTGGAAAAAAGAACTGTTCTTGTCTTTGACATAAGTCTGTAACAACAAAAACATAAAAGAAGTGATGTGAATAATTCCTAGTTGCACTGCGTTCACACTATTTTCTCCACAATCATTAAGACATTTTCATCAATAAATAAAACCTTCAGCTCACGTTTATGACCTTTCGATAACCGAGCGCGGGGGCAATTGTGTTTTTACAAATCTAATCAAGGACGGTAATCCAAGCAAGCGATTGGATTACGCAGGAGGAAGTGATTAGCATGTCCCAACATGAGGTCGAGCTAACAGGAAGTGTCTGATGGGTCACCCGTGTGTGCGTGTGCGTGAGTCATCCAGCCCGAGATCAAATCAGTGGACGCAAAGTGGAGTCAGATGACGCGGATCGCCTTTGGCCATCGAGAGTCTTAGTTCACAGACTCGACTGTTTTTTTTTTTTAAACTAAAATGTGATCAAAATACACTTTCAAATCAAGTAACGCTTTTTTGTGAGTGGATTGATTTACATATTGGAGGGACTATTTTAAAACCGACTTCAAAAATAGGGTGCAGCGCATTATAAGGCGCATAGAACAGAAGCTGCAGCTTTGCGTTATGTGTCCACTGGATGGAGTTGCGCTAAAGGGAATGTTAACAAAACAACCAGATGTCAGGCAAACTTTTCAATCAGAATTTAAGAATAACGATTTGTGGAAAGTACTGTTAGAAAAATGGGAGAAAATACCTCTTGATTATATAAAAAGGCTGTTTAGATCAATGCCAAAACGCATAAAGAGCTTAAAGGAACGAAATTAGGATTCAATTACATATTACACTTACATTTTTTAATCAAATTGCAAGCAAAATATATTGCTTTATTAATTCAAGAAAAAGAGTTAAAATGGTACTTTCTATTACAAAAATCAACACGACTAAAATGTGACCTTGGAAAAATAAAAAAAAATTACAGTTAAGTCATAAGTATCAAAATTAGCCCCGTTAAAACCAAAATTTTGAGTTTACCACATTTTGATATACACTTAACTCGTTAAATACGCATTTAAAAACTCTTAGGTACTAATTTAAGAAGGGTCGAAAAAATAAGTGCTTAACTTATTAAATACCAACAATTTACAGCATAAATGAATGAATGAAGTAACTGCGATTGACTAACTAAGACTCTTGATACGTCAAACTACGTCTTTGGGAGGGAATGATTTAATACCCAATAAATATATTGTAGCTGACTAAATTGTGTCTCTATGGGGAAATGGCAGTAAAGTCCCAAATATGAACATTTGCTGTTAAATACTGGATGGCCATGGCCACATAATAAATTTTGCGGATTAATTCATATCCCACGAACACAATAGTAATAAGAAAGATAAAATTTGTGTTGACTTCCTGCGCAGCAAAGTGTGCAGGATGAAGGACGCCGAGGTGTCCTCTGCTCCAGTGGACACGGCGCACCTTAGTAATTAGTCAGCGGATGTTTGACAAAGCTCAAGCGGAGCTATTATTAGAACGTTTATGACCCTCATTGCGGTGACTTTGCTAATCATATTGAGCCACACGGAGTCCAAATATTGGGAAAAAAAAAAAAAACTTACCACAGCAAACCATAGCAAAGTTGTTAATGCGGTAGCATTGAGCCTCGGAAATTGCGCACGAGAATAATCGGGGTTCAAATCGCAAATTCGTAAAGATGACGTCTAAATTTACAGTTTAAATGTTTACGTTTCCGTCATCTCTTGCGCAATGACTGGCGGTGCGTTTAATGGCGACTCATACTGTAGGACGTCTCAAACATGATTGGAAATACTCATTCTGTTTGTTTAGTTTTGAATGTTTTTGTGAATTGTCTACTCAATTTCTTAAGACATACGAATTTTATTTGGGCCAAAATACACAGAAGAATAAAACGATCTTAATTAAAAAATGTTAGTATTGAGGCTTCGATTAATTAAAATATCAGTTGAATATCAAACCTTTCCATTAAGTAATAATAAATTCATTCAGGCTTTGATCAATTTAAAAAAAAATGAATTGAATACCAAAACCTGAATATTGGCTAAATTAAGTTTGTGTTTTTTTTGTGTGTGTGTGTTTTTCTTGCTGCGAAATTATTGCATTTTATTTATTAGCTAAAACGTAGCGTCCTGGCTCGAGGCATTACCCGCACAACTGCCTGGTGGTGCGTTCAATGACTGCTCACGCAGTAGGAAATCAACGCAAAGACGAACATAACGTGACAAGTCTTTGCGTTTATTGCAGGGAGCGCAAGGAAATGTTTTAATAATGATTTGATAAACCAAAATTAGGTTTTCGAAGAGTACGTTAGCGAGACGGGTTGACATGAGTGCGTTGAAACAAATTTGTCTGGATTTGAAAACAAGCGCACGCCTTTGATGGTCGTTTGAAGCGGGAGGGATGGGGAGCGGCAAAACAGACGGCGGGCCAAGAGAAACAAGACCACCGTCGTGCGTGCGGATGTACAGTAGTGAAAAACATGTCTTCCATTCGAACGTGGGACATCCAACATAACTTCCTGATGTAAACAATCGTTTTTTTTCAAAATGTTTGGCTAAAGAAAATGGCTGCCGCTAAACGACGTTAATAAAAGCAATAAATAGGGCGAAAACAAGCCCCGACTTTATTACAAGTGGGTCAATATTTGGACTTCATAAAACGCGGGAGCTTGGAGACAAACGGACATGTCAGCGGGACAGATGTTGTCCAGATGTGAACGCCGGTTGAGTTTTGAATAGCGGGAAAAAAAATGTGCAAGGCCGTATTTTGATCCTTTTCACAGTCATTCACTTCCGCTATCGTGCTAGCAAAGCGGTCACCCCATATTGAATTTTTGACATCTGGGTGAAATTTCAGCTCCCTATTGTCTTCTTTCAATGCCTTAATGTGAAGATCAAAGGATCGGAGAAAAGATTGCAAAAGGGTTAAGTGGCACTCAAAAGGAGGTCGAAATGAGTTCAAAATAACAAGCCCCGCCCCCCTCCCACGCCCCCCCCCCCCCCCCCCCCCCCCCCCCCCCCCTCCCGCGGAGAGCCGAGCCAATCCCAGACTTCCCCCGGAGCGGATCCCGGCCCACGCTGTTTTCATAGCCGCTCCCGAGTCGTCCCGCATCTTCAAACACACGGGCGCACCGAAAACATTTTCACCCGCCCACTCGCACCAAAGCGCCGCAACCCGAAAGGACATTCGAGATGTTTTCAAAGGTCAAAAGGTCACCATGTTCAAATGTGGGTATATAGGGGGATTTTGGAAACTAGTTTACTGGTAATATGAAAGGATTCATCCATAACTAATCAGCAATCAAATTAATCGGTTATTTTGGAGAAATATTTATTTAGGGAGCGAAAACTGCCCAACGGGCTCAGAATTTCTTCTGCAGTTTTTATTGTGAGATTTTTTTTTAGGCCTAGACTGATTAGCATTGTCTTGAAACAAAATCAAATAATTATAAGCATTTTTTTTGGGCGGGGAAAAAAAATATACTACCCATTTTCCAACAATTTACAAACCATACAATGTCAATTTGAAGGGAAAAAAAGTGCAATTTTTGAATAAAGAAATTGAAATTAGGCCGCGGTTTTAGATATTAATTAATGAATCAACCAGAATAATTCAATATTTGAAGAATCATCTGTGGTAGTTTTTAACATACAAATTGAAAAAAAACTAGTAAAATAAGGCTCCATATATATATATATATATATATATATATATATATATGTGTGTGTGTGTGTGTGTGTGTGTGTGTGTGTAAATACACACACATACAGTATATGCATTTAGTTTTATATAGTATATTTCTATATATGTGTAAATACACACTCATATATGCATTTTGCGTTTTATATATATATATATATATATATATATATATATTTGTGTGTGTGTGTGTGTGTGTAAATACACACACATACAGTATATGCATTTAGTTTTATATAGTATATATTATTTATATATATGTGTAAATACACACTCATATATGCATTTTGCGTTTTATATATATATATATATATATATATATATATATATATATATATATTTGTGTGTGTGTGTGTGTGTGTGTGTAAATACACACACATACAGTATATGCATTTAGTTTTATATAGTATATATTATTTATATATATGTGTAAATACACACTCATATATGCATTTTGCGTTTTATATATATATATATATATATATATATATATATATATATATATATATATATGCTGTGTGTGTGTATATATATACATATATATATATATGTGTGTGTAAATACACACACATATATGCATATATATATATATATATATATATATATATATGTGTGTGTGTATACACATAGCATTTTGTCTTTGAACTACTAAGATGGAAGCAATGATATCTCAAATCAAATTTAATTGACCTTTCAACGTTAACGCCGATTAGCTGTGAAAAATCACTCTTGTATTTTTTTCCAACTTTTTGATCCTTTTGTACTTTGTCGCGGGCGGCTCACCTGATTTGTACTTCCCGTCGATCCTATGGCCAACGGCCCCGTAGACGGAACCAACCGCCGGGTCGCGCCGTGTCACGGCCGACCACCGAGCTGGAACCGCGGTCGTCGTCATCGCCCTTGGAAGCGTAAACCTTGGACCGCATGGTTCCCGTCGGGGCCCCCGTCGTCTCGCTCCGTTCTCCCCGGATCCTCAAGGTGACTCGGACCCGGGCGGGACGCGGCCGGCTCGACGCTTCCTCTTGTCCAGACGCTCTCCGGTCCCGGCGCGGATAGCCACTGTGGCCGAGTGCCCACGAAACTCTGCTTAACTTCACAAACTCCTCTTTGATTTGCTATTTTTGGAAAGCTCCGGCTTTATTGCTCTTTCTTCTTTTCTTCTCTTTGGTCTTTGCGTTCCCTGACTTCTGTTTGTCCTCAAGCGGTATTGCATGAGGGGAAATTAATTTTGCTATTATCGTTGTTTTCGTTCATAGGGAAACTTAAGTTGACGCTCTGCAAAAGAGTGGAACATTTTAGCAAATGGTGACTTTGTGTTCTAATCACTTTGCTCTTAATTTGAAAATTTAAACACACACTTCTCGTTCCTGCATTAACAAGCATTAAATTTGATTTGCTGATACCTGGGTAAACTCACACAGTACACTCTGAAATCCATTTAAGGACCCCCATTTGGAAACCATTTTGCGAGTGCTAATTTGCTGTTTTTTTTAACTCTTTCAATCGCACAGATGCGTTTTTATGTATCTTTCAATAGTCGATTTGACAGAAAACTATCCTTTACCCTAATATTTGGGGGAAAAAAAACTAAATGAGTACCTGGAATTGAATGTTTGGACCATAAGAGGTATATGGGATTGAATGGGTTAATATTTGCGGTTTCCGACGGTTATTTATTTTTGATCTTTAATGTTCTTTTAAAAGCATGCTCCTTTATGTATACATTGTGTTGTTATGATGTAGCTCGTACGTGGCCTTTAAGTCCAGCTCACATTTAAAAGAGACCAATTATGGTGAAATAAATGCAAAACTAAAAAACTAACTGCTTAAAAGTGACTTTTGATCCATTTGCAGGGAAAGAGCATTTCAAAAAGGCCCGAGAGGGAACTTTAGCCCCCAATGGCAACAAAGTATGCTAGCAGTCAAAAAGTTTGAAACAGCGCGTCCTTGACATTGTTCTCGCAACGTGTTCATATCTATCTCAGACGACAACATATTTTCTAAACAGTAACTGGCGTACTGAGGTGTCGCGTTTGCGGGAGATGACTGTAGCAATTCTGCCATGGTCATGAGGCGCGATACTGGAAAGTGTAGGAGGAGCGCTGACTCGACGCCTTTGGGAAAACGATGACAGCGTGGCCTTAAGCGTTTCCTCAAACACTCCCCTGAGTGTTCTAATTTTATGGGAAAGCGCAAATTCTGAGATAAAATGGAACAATTGCGAGCGCATGAAAACCCGCACGAGCTGCAGTAACTGGGGTTCGAAGATCTCGGGCCCGAGGATTAAATTCAGTTTAGCCGTTTTGTACATTCGAACACAGTTTAATTCCCACGGTAAAGAAAGACAAAGAAACACTTACTGGTTGAGGCCATCCAATCGGTTAGCTTGTCAGTAGTACTTTAGCTTTAATATTAACAGCTAGCTTCTTTTTCCTGTTCAAACAAAGGACAACATCTAGCCAGAACAAAAAAGTTAGCTATAGTTAGCCTATTACAAATAAAGTCAGAGAACAACATTTGAAACATCTCCTAGCAAGAACAAAGTTAGCTAAACTACAGTTAGCCTATTACAAATAAAGTCAGAGAACAACGTTTGAAACATCTCCTAGCAAGAACAAAGTTAGCTAAACTACAGTTAGCCTTTTACAAATAGTCAGAGAACAACATTTGAAACATCTCCTAGCGAGAACAAAAAGTTAGCTAAACAGTTAGCCTATTACAAATAAAGTCAGAGAACAACATTTGAAACATCTAGATAGAACAAAAAGTTAGCTAAACTACAGTTAGCCTATTACATATAAAGTCAAAGAACATTTGAAACATCTAGATAGAACAAAATGTTAGCTAACTTACACAGTTAGTCTATTACATATAAATTCAGAGAACAACATCTGAAATATGTCCTAGCTAGAACAAAAACATAGCTAAACTACAGATGTCTTCCATATCAATTCAAAGGACAAAACCTGACACATTTCCTAGCTAGACCAAAAAGTTAGCTAAACTACAGATAGCTTCTTCCATATCAATTCAAAGAACAATTGAAGCCTTTCCTGGCCAGAACAAAAAGTTAGCTAACCTACAGTTTGCCTGTTCGGAGAACAACATCTGAAATATTTCCCAGCTAAAACAAAAAGTTAGCTAACCTACAGTTAGCCTATTCAGAGAACAACATCTGAAATATTTCCCAGCTAAAACAAAAAGTTAGCTAACCTACAGTTAGCCTATTCAGAGAACAACATCTGAAATATTTCCCGGCTAGAACAAAAACTTAGCTAAGTTACAGTTAGCTTCTTACATATAAATTCACAGAACAACATCTGAACCTTTTTTGGACAGAACAAAAACTTATATATTTATATATTTTTGTTTTGTTTTGTTTTCTCCCCTCACAGCAAGGCCTGCTCATGTGTTTCCAATAAGAACCCACCCAAGCGGCTCTACTTTTGTCACAACACACACAAACACACACAAGTGTGCGCCAGAGGGGAGCAGGTGGCCAGAAAAAGAAACAAGCTTCTTCAGTAGCCTCAAGATGTAAAACAGGAATTCACCTAAAAAAAAAAAAAATGTGACTACTGATTTATTTTGTGTTTGCTGAGTACTAGTTGAATAATCCACCTGTTTTCATTTAGCTCAGGTTGCGGACATTTTATCCAGTGGAAGCTCCCACAAATTGAGTTTGCCAACATCACGACTTGATCCGGTTTTTAGTTGTTTTTTTTTTTTTTTTTTTTTTTTTTGGGGGGGGGGCACATAATATCGCGCAGCTGCTGCATAACTAGCGCAAAAATGAAGCATTAGTCGAGTTTACGGTCAAAGGCTTACATAAGAGCCCTCCCTCCCTCCCTCCCTCCCTCGCACTCGATGTATAGAACAGACAGAAAAGTTTCAAGGTGTCCCATCCGCCTCCTGTTCCCATCAAAAACATCGGGGGAGGGAAAAACACACCGTTTCCCGGTCGCACAAATCCTTGTGAAAAGCGAAGCAAGCTAACAAAATTACAATGACCTCATTCCGCGCAAAAGAAATGATTTAAGGTTGTAAAATATGTATCAAAGTACTAAAGTAATTAATTCCATTAGGTAGTAAAGTTGTACAGCAATTGATTACTTACTAGACTTTGTACATAGGTACTAAACAAATGGATTACTTCAATACTTAATTACCTAAAAATTGATGACGTCCCTTTTTAAAATACTCATTGAATCCATGACTTGTTTCAGCACTAAAATACCAACTGAAATACTACTAACGTTATCATTTACTTTAAGTACAAAAACAGGTACTAAAGTCACCGATTACTTACTGCACAGGTACTCAAGTAATTCCTTACTTTAACTCTATTAACTACTGTAATTCATTTGTTTAGCTAGGACAGAACTCGATCGATTTATTTAGGTAAAATACAGCAATAGTCAATTATTTCAGTAACAGATAACACTTAGTAAATACACAGAAAAGTAATTGAATAATTACTTTAGGTATATATATATATATATATATATATATATATATATATACACACACACACACTGGGATTGAATTGAACGTCTACCTGGAGTAAATCAATGTCTTTGGGATTGAAGAATTTAATAATGTGGTTTAAAAAAAAAAAAAAGACTGATACCCCACAAGGACAAAAGCCTTGTTTTGGGGTTCAGGGGTTTGAAACACTGTTCTTAGTTGTATTCAGAGGAGCAAATACTATACGTGTTTTTGGTCCATCTGTGCTCAAGGTCGAAACGGCTTTGACGTCACAGTCCAAGAACTTCAACTTTGCTGCCATCTAGTGGACAATCGCATAACATCATTGAATGGATTTTTTTTTTCAAAGCGACACGCTAGAAATTCCAGGTGTTTCAGTTGTAATGTAATTAATTAGTAAGCTTTATTTTTCCCAGTATGGACAGTTGTTGTTTTTTTTTTTTTTAAACACTCAGTCACATTTCCAAAGAAAAACCACGATGACACAGTTGGAAGAAAATGTGGTCCAAACCAATATTGAGTACACTTCATGCATATGACACAAAAGGATCGACTGTAATAAAAAAAAAAAAGAAAAAGGAAAACAAGCAAAAAGCACATCGATAAGTGGAGGTAACAGGAAACACACGCCCCCTTAAAAAAAAAAAAAGTTTCCTGACAAAGGAAAAAAAAAAAAGTGGTTCTCTTAATTTACTGCGCATGACTGAACGTTTCATTTTCCCTGAGGGTTTTAAGAATAAAAAAAACGAGACTAAAAGCTGAGGTTCAAGCACAATTCTTGAGCGAAATGTCACTGAAAAATCTGAATAATCAGTGGTAGAATTTGTTGCGTAATTTGCATAAAAACTGTTACGTCTTCGAGCGACAATTAGGAAAGTTGACGCTATTGTTGGCCTTCAACAAGTAGTCGTGTCAGTAATTGTGTATCTGCCGCCATCTAGTGGACATTTCTGACCACAACGATTGTGACGCGAATTCAAAGATTTTTCAACGAAAGTAGTCAAACTCATGCCAAAACAACGCCAAATTACGGAATTTCAGTTTATTTAATTTTGGGGGCGTGGCTAAGGCTTGGTACAATCACAAGCTTTGTTTTTTTTTTTTTTAAATTAAGCAATGCAGACTAGCAGACGCTTTGTTTGTTCATTGCGGCATTTCCACTGTAAATAGTACGAAGAGATCCCGCCTTTTTTTTTCTTTTCTTAAGTACTTAAAAGTAGGGATGTTTGATACCACTTTTTTTTTCCAGATCAATACCAATATGAGTATCGACGCTGGAGCAGTCACTGATACCAAGTCCCGATACCACAAGGTAATTTGATGATAAAAAAATGACATCTAATTTGACAATTTGCTTCAAATTTCATAAAATTGCATTTATTGATCCTTCTAATTTGACATTCCTAGTTTTGCGATCAAAAAACCGCTCCAAAAAGAACGGCCGATACAGGTATCGTTTTTTTCCAAGAACCGATACCCTGAAATAAGGCTCGATACCAAGAAGTCACCCATTCCCACTTTAGAGTTATCTGAAATGCCCTGTACTTAAAAAAAATAATAATAATAAAACAAAATCGTAAATCTCTCGCCTGTGATGTTTCGATCGATTTTTTTTCTGCTGACGTGTGAAATGAACCATGATACATAAAACACTCCATATGTAAATACAAACTTTTTTTTTTTCAACTTTAAAAAGTCTACCTTACACACAACATAAAACGAGGGGTTAAGAATATCAGGAGTTGGTCGAGAACAGATTGCGGCATGAAAATGTAAACATTCAGCCGAGATCCAATAACCGTGCGAGCGAACGCGCCACAATAACAGTTCAAAACGGACAAACGTTCAAATGACGTCCAACAGCTCACCCGCGCCCAAAAATATGTCACATACAATATGTACCTCCCCCTCCACCCTAAAAAAAAAAAAAAAGAAAATATACCCACCCACCCCGCCTCACCTCAACGAAACCAAAAATTCACACTTTGTTGACTGTGTCCCATAAACTTTTCAAATCATAAAGTAAGATAATGACTTGGTCTTAAATTACAAGCAAACAGATGAAAAACACTGCCGGTTAGGCAATGCTTAATATGTAAGAATTTCGCTATTTTTGCGATGCTAAAGATTGCATTTCTTGAAACTATTATAAACTCATTCAATTATATTATATAATGGGCCACTAAAGTGTGGGTGGTGGGCCAAAAATGGCCGGCGGGCCACAGTTTGCACACCCCGGCTTTAGGTGCTAAAAACCCCAAGTAATTAATTATGATAATTATGTCAAGTAATTGATTACTTTAGGACTTATTTAATTTAGTAACAGCCATTTCTAAAGGCTGATTTAGGCAAATACTTGAAGAATAAATCTCAATTGGGACTGGGGGTTGTAAGTCTAAAAAAAAAAAACAAACAAAGTCTGACCCGACATTTGTAACATTTTTCAAAGCAGGGGACGGATCTGAACTTTGACCTGTTTACTATTCATACTGTTGTACGTGTGTGTGAGTAGTCGACAAATGTCTAGCAAGGGTCTTTTTTTTCCGGGGTGTCTCAATCGTCCGGATAAGAAACAATCAAACCCCTTTGGGCGAAATGTTATGCTAACTTCATTGACTGCCGCTCACTGGAGCCCTCGTAGCGAGGTTTTACAAAAAAAAAAAAAAAAAAAAAACCTGCTCCGATACGGCTCCTCTGTTGAGCGGACGAGGCGGAAGCGCGCCGTGGACGCAGACGGCGTAGGAAACGTCAGCTTAATTGATCTGCATCTTCAGGCTGACTACTCGCTCCTCACCGATGGCCTTCAACACGGTGACCTGCGGGGGGCGCACGTGGGAATTACGTTTGTGAGTTACTCCGGCAAAAAAAAAGAAAAAAAAAAAAAAAAACGTTACTTACCTGAAAATTCTCGTCGTTGTTTATTTTCGTCTGAATCTCTTTGCCCAAGTCGCCTTCCGGCAATTTGAGGTCTTCCCTGGTTTCCGCGCCGTCGTCCATCAGGCTCAAAAAACCATCGTTACAATCGATGACCTTCATTCGGCGAAACACACGCGCGCAAACGCGCACGCACGCTTTAATACGGACAAGCGGGGAAACTTGCAAGACGTTTTGAAATATGAAAAATACGTTCCTCCATCAAAACGTTTTCATGAAGAATGGATTCGCAAGTACGTGTTTGTAGGCTACGTGCTAAAAGCATAGCATTTTTGCGCTGGCCCATGTTAGCATTAGGATTACCAATACGTTTGAAAATTAAATAACCATTTTATTCCTAGCCATTTGTATGTTTTTATTGTCATTTTTCCCCATAGGGCCACAGGATATGCGCATGTGTGAATCGACACCCCGTGGCATTATGGGAAATAATGCCTTTAGCATTTAGCCTACAAGTATGGAAACATAAACATACCGTGACAGGTAAGGAAGAAATTAAAAACACATTTGAGTACATTTCCTGCATATTTGTGAAAGAATATTTCGTATTCAATGGAATATCACTGCTAAAAATCAATGCTAATTTTTTGGACAACCTTGGCAGCTAACATTAGCATTGGCGATTATTCTAATAATAAAACATGACGTATTTGAATAAATGCATCCCAAGTGTCATTTATTCCGTGTCTTGTTTTACAGTCAACCTGAACTGATCTCGACTGAAACGGGTCGAGCAGGTTTCTGAACCTGTACGTTGTGTTCTGACACAGGTGTGGCACACCCTGTTAGGAACAAGTATGTCCGATTTTCACAAGGCGGGGTTCGGGTAAAACAAACAAACAAACAAACAAACAAAAAGAAACTGTCCATCTGTACTTGCAGTCAAAGGTTTGGACACACGTTCAACGAATTAAGTGTTTCCAAACTTTTGACTGGGCCTGGGTGGGGCAACGTCGCGTGCATAGTTGTGGCGTTTACGTCGCTCACCACTAGAGGGTAGTACTGCCCCTGTTTTTGTTTGTTTGTTTGTTTTTTAATTCCATGAAGACTACAGTATATTAACCAGTGTACCATATATTGATTAGTGCTGGCATACATAACGCAATTTTCACAAATTAAAAAACAACAACTTTCGTTTGGTTCTATTTTAAGCTGTACTAGCCAGTGGCTAATATTAGCTTGTTTAAACGTCATAAGAATCTTTATGCATGTAGTGCTGTCGCACAATACAAAGCAATGTTTTTAATTTAACGATGATATTCACAGTTATTATTATGAATATGAGTTTAAAATGTCTGACTGCATTTGAATGCGCCATATACCTTGCTTCAAAATAGACTTCAAAATAAAATGCCCGGTAAGACCATGTGATTGTTCAGTTTAGTTTCGTGAATCCGAAGTCAAAAATTTACACAGCAAACAGCGACGGAGAACCGCTTATTTCAAGACTAGCTACCAAAACGTTTTAATAAAAAGCCCGGCATCTCACCTGGTAATCTTGCCTCTTCACATTGGGGACGTTCATGTTATGAGTGGATGGACAAATATCTTCATACTTCTTGCCAGTGAAAATGTCAAGTCCTACGAGGTGGACCTATAATTTAAAAAAAAAAAAAAAAAAATGAAATGAGTGCATTTGAGCATGGTGTGCGTGTCCTGTCAGTAATTCCCCAAATATAATCCCCACTTTTTTCCCTCAAAAATGAAGGCTGTTGGCTGTAAGGTTGTTACAGCATTACTTTCAATAAAAGAAGCGAGCAAACTGAACCGACGCCCAAGTCCACCTTTGTTGACATGCAGGAATATTATTAAAACGGCGAGGATCATGTAAAAGTTATGAAGTCTCAAGCTGATTCGATTTAGAGCGGCAAGTTGTGCACCCAGGTTCGAGAACACGGTAGGATATTCCGTTTATTAATTTTGGTCTTTTAGCATATACACATAATCATAAACTTCATGGAACACCGATGGTGGCAAAATGAACTCAAGCTGCGTCGCGAGAAAAAAAAAAAAATGCTTGGAGCTAATTACGTTACACTGGCGCTGCGTTCAAAGACTGCTCGCAATGAGGGAAATCTGAAACATATCTAACATATATAACTTACGGATATGAACACAAGAAAATATTAAGTATCGACAAACATGAGATTTATTCTGGGTTTTTAAATTGTCACCGAATTCTTGGTATGTCCTTTACACGGTAACGTCGAAAATACCAGAATTTGACCCTAAAATTATGGGTGCGTCCTATATTTGGGGAATTACGGTAATTGTAAACATTGGAAGAGGGAGCATTTTGGTTGACCTTAGCATGGCCGTGCTTGCCAGTCTTGGAGGTAGACATGTCCACAATCTTACAGGGACGCCCTTTAAGCATGACATGGCCGTTCTTCCTCAGGGCAGAAGCCTGCATGGGGAACGTGCTAGACGCCCCAGATTCTCCACAAGCGAAATCTTCTTCCATGCTTATCCTGCGGGGAGAACACAAAGACCATTCAATTGCCCTTTTTTTTTTTTTTTCAGGCACGTTAATGCACTTAGTATTTCTTTTTTCGGTTTTAGAATAACCTATAACTTGTAGTTACGCTGTAAAAAGTCGTTAACTTTAGGGCTGCACAATTAATCAAATTTTAATGTTGGCCGCCACGATTAATTAACCCTTGTGGAATATTTGAGTCAACCTTTTGATTTTTACATCAAAGATTGTTTACATTAAAGGGAAAGCATTGAAAGTAGACACCAGGAGGCTGAAATTTCATTCTGGTATTGAAAACAAACTTCAAAATGGCGCAAGCACTTGATTAATACACTACCCAAAGTGTGCCATGCATTGTCTAAAATACACCCGTAATAATGTAGAAGAAAATAACACAAAAAAATATCAAAGTAATACACAAGGGTTGCAAGTCTCACAGAATTTTTAATGTGAGTTTTATTCTAATATGGTACGCCAAAGATGTACAACTAATACAGTGGTTTTGCATACAAAGTAATGATGATAAAGGCTAACAATGTTTCAGGTTAGCTTTGCAAAGTGTGCAATGTTTTCATTTTTTCAATGAGCCGTAAATATCCATTTAAATCAAAGTGCCAATTGCACTTGGTCAAAATGTCAAATTGTATTCGCATAAATCGCAACCGGTACAATTCGGTTGGGAGTAGTGCGACTTCCTACTTTCCTAGAATGCAGCACACGGCACCGATTGTCAAAATGGCTGCCGCGTCCATTTTATGACGTCAAACGCTCCGCCGGGTTTGACGTGAAATCTATTTACGTCTTGGCGGTTGACGCACAACTTTCATCGAACTATTTCAAGCAATAAAACTGACGTAAAATGACTCATTAAAAACATTGTGTGCGCGTTGACGTTGCACACTTGCCCGTTTGTATTCAAAATTCTCTCATCAACTCGCCAGCGATGTCGTTTTATCATAAAAGTGACTAAATGTGTTGCTTCGCATTCGAATATGTAAATAGTTATTTTTATTGATTTTATTTTTAAAACTGGCAGCGATGAGTAATCTGACACCGCCGTCGGGTCTCGTGTCAACGCAGGTATGCGTTCAAAACCGTCATTTTGAGACATTTTTGCTATAATCGCCTGTTTTCATGGTGGAGTTACATGTAGCGATTGGGGAACCTTTATAACAAAATTTGCGTTTGAATTCTTGTTAATTATTTAA
This sequence comes from Hippichthys cyanospilos, assembly GCF_059441005.1. Lineage (NCBI taxonomy): Eukaryota > Metazoa > Chordata > Actinopteri > Syngnathiformes > Syngnathidae > Hippichthys > Hippichthys cyanospilos. Next base: position 2,555,065 of record NC_142382.1, read on the forward strand.
AAATAATAGGAAAAAAAGGTGCATTCATCTTGTCAAGGTGGCCCACACCCAAATGACTTGACACGAGTTGCTAAACATTAGCCACGGCAAGCTTTTCCAAAATGGACGCTCTTCCGGTACAAGTTATTCATTAACTCCACGCGGTATTACCATTTCGTTTTTTATCAGATGACAGGCGAAAATAATCGCGTTTGGGGCGGCACCACAAACATATCGAACTTACCTTTGTGCTCTGATGACGTCCAAAAAAAAAGGAGTTCAAAACGCCTGCGCGAAAGCTTTTGTATGGCGGAAGTGCAGGTAACTGCTCACGTGATCAGCGTGCGAGAGGCGGGGCCAACACCTCACCGCTTTCAGGAGAGCATATGCCCATATTTGGGTAGGGTCGCAAACTACGCCCCCGCCGCGTTTATTGACATTTTTTAAAATTAAACTTTAATTGCTTTAGATTTAACATTTTTTTAATTTTACACGTTTCAAGTATTTCAATTACAACATTAAGTTATTACCAAGTTATACTTAATTGATTATATAATTCATTTTTGTATCATTAAAAAGCCGGAAAAATTCACAGCTTTTTCGCCCAGAGCTGATTGCACAGTATGATTTTTTTTTAAATCTATAAAATGTACTCTGTATATTGTTTATATTCATTTAAGATGAACCAATCGGAGCAGCACTACCAAATTCGTTGTATACCTGTTATACAATGACAATAAATGCATATATTCTTCTCTATTTTATTGTATTCTATTTGGAATAATTTAATCAATTAAAAGTGGCAAAAACTGAAAATATTACTAATAAAAATATTGCATATTTTACATGTATTCATTTTCTTTTTTATTGCATATTAATATATCATCAAATAACTGGTCAAATGTTTGGTTGTTTTGCATTAAACAACACAAGACAAGGAAATTAAGAAAGAAATGTAATTGCACGCTGGATCATATCACAATGAGGTAGTAACGCCATTTATAATTAAGTATAGCTAATAAAAAAAATTAAATGCTTTAGCACAAAACAGTTTAGCATCATCACATTACAGCACTCGTAAAAAGATATCACAACACTGAAGAAAATCTGGGGAATGTAAACATACCAAACACAACAATAAAAATATGAAAATAAGGAGAAAAAGTCATCAATTCCTAAGACTGATATAAAGCTGAAGACTTCAATGATAAATGTGCTATATTGTATGAAAAAATTATTAAATGTTATGATTACAAATTTACTCTCATGATTTGCTTACATTTGTCCTCAATTGCTAATCCCTTTTCAAACAAAAAACAATAATACTGACAAGTTTGTGGTTAATTGAGACTCCTCTCAAAATGATCACAGGTTAACCTCAAGAGGGCGCTGGAGGAACGCCTTTTATGACCACAGCAGATGTTAAAAAAATACCGTAATGTAAAACATTAACGCGCAACGAAAATTCTTCATATTTTGAATTATTATTATCCTTCGCGGTTTTCAACAGTCATTCCACATTTCTCGACCGATTCAAACCTTTCCAACTTTGAAAATATTCACAAAATTCACTAAATCTTAAAAAAAAAAAAAAAAACTTGTATTTTTTGGGGGGCTAAGGTAGTCATTTGAGTTGGACCGGCTAACCTCGGGACAGTTCCTCAAGCACGCGCGGCTGTTTTGAGCTGTTGCAATTCGACGTCGTCGCTCTTGGCGTTGGGCGGCGCCTTTTTGCCGCCTTTACGGAAAAGCTCGGCGATTTCCTCAAAGCTCTTGCCCTTGGTCTCGGGCACTCGCAGGTACGTGAACACGGTGAAGCCGAAAAGTAGCGCCGCGAACAAGACGAAGACGTACGCGCCCAGCCAGTTCTGAGAAGACAAAATATCGCACGGTTACGTAACGGATCGACCCCGTCAAAATTGAAAAGTGCGAAGCAGAAATGTCCACGAAATACCAGCGTATTCCCTACGACACTTTTAAAATAATATTTAGAGAGGACACGCATAGCATAAAACAAACTCAGGATCTCAGCTCATCTCAAAAGCTGCCATCTAGTGGTCAACAGGGAAATCACACCCGGTAATAACTAGAGATTATAAAAGGAAGCAAGAGTTTCTGTAGGCGTAAAAATAAATAACATTAGCTAGCATTGAATTTTTTTAGACAAAAAATTAGGTTGCGCTGAAAAACTTTGTTTCATGCTTACATTACATCTCAAACTAAATGTGTGCCGCCATCTAGTGGTCAACAGTGAAATCACACTTCGTATTAACCAAAATTGGACTAATCATATTATTACCTCAAAAGATAAAATAAATAAATTACTTTAGTACCCAAAGTAAATGTTACTTTTCTTACTTAAATGCCTAAAGTAGTTGATTACCTTTGTTTTGTGATCTATTACTTACTATGTGTCATTTTAGGAAAAAACTTGAAAATTTTAAAACGTAAATAACCGAGTTAGAATGTTTCCACTCTAAAAAAAACCTAAAAACATTTATCTGAGCTGCTTTTGAAAAAAAAAAAAAAAAAACAGACGTAATAAAATGTGACCCAAATACCTGTATGTAAGAGAAGGTCATTCCTACGATGAAATTACTGGTCCAGTTGCAGCATCCGGCGAGAGCGATGGCGGCCGGCCGAGGGCCCTGGCTGAACAACTCGGCCACGATGAACCACGGAATGGGACCGGGCCCGATTTCGAAGAAGGCCACGAAAAGGAAGATGGCCGACATGCTAACGTAGCTCATCCAAGTGTAGTCGCTCTAAAAGGGAAGACGATAATCGGAGCGACGCTCTCATCTGGTTCCGAGGGCGCAATCGCACAAACCTGGAGCTTGAGGCCGGTCGTCATGGCGACGGCGCACAAGCACATGCCGGCCAGACCGGCTAGCATCAGCGTGCGCCTGCCGGCCCGGTCCACCAGCACCACCTGCAACGCGAAAGGATTGTTTCGAAAACAATATTTCTGCGTGTTTAGCTAGCTCGCTTTTAGTATTTCTTATTACATTGTTATCCACTTACTAAGTTAGCTAGCAAGCTAGCTGTATTTGCTGGTATTTGATAAGTATTTCGTGCAATCATATATTTTTTCCGTTATCATTGAGAGGTTATTGTATTCATATCATTTTCTTGTGAGAATGATTTTTAGCTACGTAGCTTGGCTACCTAGCTAGCTAGCTAGAACTATTTTTGTTATCAAATAGTTTGTGCTATAGAATTTTTTTGTTATTGAGTACAATTTGCATTGGAGTTAGAAGTTTTTGTGTTATTAATTATTATTTATGTTAATATGGAGTTTTTATTTTTTAGGGTAGTAACTGGTTTGTATGTGTTGCTAGCCAGTTAATATTGTACAAGATTTTTTTTTTTTTGCTTTATTATTAATTTGTTCAGGGAATGCTGTTGAGTATTTATGACAAAAAGAAGTTTCTCTATGACTTCTTTTCACCTGTGAAGCCCTTTGAGACTTTGGTGATTCAGGGCTATACAAATAAACTGATTGTGTTTTCCCTGAAATGGCAACTAGCTAGCTTAGCTAACTAAAACTTATTCTAACGCAATCTACTTGATATGAGCACAAATACTATTGGCTAGCCGCAGGCAAAACTACAACTAGTGTACTAATGGCTCAAACACTACTAGCAAGCTGGCTAGTAGCACAAACGCATCTAACTAGTTAGCTAGCTAGTTCGCTAGCTAATAACATTTGTTTTGTTTTATGTTATTAAGTTGTATTTTTTATTATCAGTTACATTTATTGTCAGTATTGATTCCTAATTAAATATGTTTTGTTAAATTATTGAGTAGATTTTATCTTTACAAGCTTTTTAGAACAACTATCTTTGTAGTTTTACCAATTGCTACTTGTTAGTTTTTCGTATTGTCATGTTAGGATGCCGTGTGAAGAATTTTGAAAGAAAAAAAATGTAACGAGTCCCCCGAAAAACTGTAAGATGATGAAAGGGACTCACAGACACCAGAGTGAAGACGGTGTTGACGGCGCCGACGCCGATGGTGGCGTAAACGGGCTGGCTGACGCCGGCTCGGGTGAAGATTGCCGTGGAGTAGTAAAAAATCTTGAATACCAGAATATAACAGATGTTTCAAGTGTACAACGGTGTGAAAAAACAAAACAAAAATGTCGAGAAGCAAATAGCGTCAAACTGCAAAAAGCGAGTCACAGAACGACAGATAAAGCTGAAGAAAAATCAAAATGGCTGCGTGGCGACTCACCGCGTTGATGCCCGACAACTGCTGGGACAAGTGCATCAAGAGGGCCACGCCCAGCTGGCGCCTGTACACCGACGAGCAGATCTTTGGGCAAAATACAGCGCATCCGTGTCCGGCCGCACGGGAAAAGTGCACATGTACAAATTCCGCCGGGGACACCAACCAGAGACGAGATGGACACCCGAGACACCTTGTCGCCCTCCTCCTTTTCCCTCCTCATTTCCTCCAGGTCGGCAGTCGCATCGTACGCCCCCTTCAGGCGATACAGACCTGTGGCAGAAAACTCCATATTTATAACTAATTTCGATCCAAACGTTCTCTACATTTTATTTTTTGAGTCCCAACTAATTAACGGGTCATTTTGACCCGAGACTCATTTAGTCACCAAAACATGTCCGAAATGTGTAATCCAAAGCAAAAATTTCACTTTAGCCAGTCTTTTACGTTCACTTTGCAGAAATAGAAATAATGTCTCTGGGTCAATATGACCCGGAGGCATGTTTATCTAAAAATATCCAAAATTCAGCTTTTATGTTTGCAACCTCACTCACAAAGTATTAACGTAATACCTTATTTATACTCGTGTGTTGCGTTTGTTTCTCTAAAATAGTATCAACATCCCCGGGTCAATTTGACCCGGAATCATTTGAGAAGCTTCTTTTTTGTGTGCAATCCTGCTAACAAAGCTTGTGATTAGTTTATTTTTTCCTCCCCTCAGGGATCCAAACATTCTCTACATTTTATTTTTTGAGCCCCAACTAGTTAACGGGTCATTTTGACCCGAAGCTCATTTAGTCACCAAAACATGTCCGAAATGTGTAAGCCAAAGCAAAAAATTCACTTTAACCAGTCTTTTATGTTCACTTTGCAGAAATAGAAATAATGTCTCTGGGTCAATATGACCCGGAGGCATGTTTAATTATCTAAAAATATCCAAAATTCAGCTTTTATGTTTGCAACCTCACTCACAAAGTATTAACGTAATACCTTATTTATACTGGTGTGTTGTGTTTGTTTCTCTAAAATAGTATCAACATCCCCGGGTCAATTTGACCCGAACTCATTTGAGAAGCTTCTTTTTTGTGTGCAATCCTGCTAACAAAGCTTGTGATTAGGTTTTTTTTTTCCTCCCCTCAGACACAGCAAAAATATTCCAGCGTAATTTTGACCATTTTTCTTTAAATCCAAAAACAATTGCATAATTTTTGAAATCTTCAACAAACACTGTAAAAAATTGTATTTGCAGTGCTCTGCAAAGAAGGAAAACTACATTTAAGATTTACTTCAATCTGATCAGCTTGACCCACAACTTAACAGCGGAGTTAAAAACTATAGAAATCAATTAATTGAGCAAGTACATATTTTCTAGATAATGCATAAAAAACATCAGATTTTTTTTCATACTTCTAACACTACCATCAAACAAAACAAACACTCCATATTTATAACTAATTTAGATCCAAACGTTCTCCAATTTTCTTTCAAAATTCTTCAAACAAAACAAACTCAGGATCACAGCTCATCTCAAAAGCCGCCATCTAGTGGTCAACAGTGAAATCACACCCGGTAATAACTAGAAATTAAATTATAAAATGATTTTTTTGGACAAAAAAAATGTAATGTTAATATATGCCGCAGCCGCTAAAATGTGAACGGCGGCCCGCGGATGGCCCCCGGGCCGCAGGTTGGACACCGATCGATTTCTCAACTTCCGGGTCCACTTTGTCGCAGCAAGACAGCAAAGCGAACTGCAACCCATCCAAAACACACCAAAAATGAGCGGAAAGACCAGGATGTCCCTGAACGCGTACTTTCCTGGGCCTCTTGTTCTTTTCCCAGATGGATGTAGAGATAGCGCGGGCTTTCGGGGCACACCGGCAACAGGAGGCTCTGCAAGACGGCGGGGGCCCCCGACAGCGCCAGGAGCAGGGGCCACATGTCGTCGTTACCCAGGATGAAGTCCAAGCCGATCACCTGCCAAAACGAAGGAGCGTCCCGCGCATGTTATACCCGTGTGTGCGTATGGTGGGGGGGTGGGGGGGGCACCACTTACCTGGCTGATGAGGATGCCGATGACGATGGCCAGCTGGTGCAAAGTCCCCAAAGCCCCTCGGTAAGCTTTGGGCGCAATCTCGCCGATGTACATGGGCACCAGGCCCGACGTCAAGCCTGAAAACGCAAAAACGGATTTGACGATTTTAAACCGACCGTCGGTGCGGTGGTGGGGTCTCCACGTTCTAATATTATGAGATTGAAAAAAAAACAAAAAAAAACTCGCAATTATTTTGGGATCGTTACAGGAAAAAGTACAAAATCTTACAAGAACAAAGTTGAGATCCAAGAAAAAATGTCGTTAGATATCGCGACAATAAAGTCGCTACGGTACATGACGGGAAACGTCAAAAACGAGAATATAAACATGATTACAAAACGTAACACCAAAAAAACTGAAAGTAATTCACGAGAACATTTCAAATTTTATAAAGGGAGTAAAGAATTCACAGTGTATAACAAGAACAAAACCACACTTTAAAAAAATTGTTATGTGATGAGATATGACGACAATCTTTACGAGAAACGAGTCCAATTACGAGTCAAAAAAACGAGTCAAATTACGTCACACTGCACGTTACGAGAAAAAAAAGATGATGCCGCGAGAAGTCGTTATTTCTGAGAATTCTTTGAATTATGAGATATTAGAATAAAACGGCACTGTCGCCATGAGAATAATGTCGCAATTAACGGGGATTTTTAATTATACAATGCGCAGTAAGCAGTTATATTATGAGAAAAAAAGCAGTGTTTTGAAATATCTCTCATACCGCAAACATGTATTTATTGATTTATTTTTTTTACAAAAACAAAGCAGGCATTATACAAGGACAAAAAAAAAATTACGGGGGGATTTTTTAGTATAAAAAAGTCATAATATTACAAGAAAGTATACATATATTTATCCAGGGCTAAAAATCACGATAATTATGAAATACGTAAAGTATGAGAATGAGAGTGGCGAGCTAACCGCAGTAAAAGCCCATGATGGCGCGCCCGGCGATGACCATGATGTGAGGCCGCCACATCTTGCAAAGTCCCATCAGGAGGCCAGCGGCTACCGCTAGCACGTTGATCGCTAGCATGCCCTTCACCCTGCGTGCACAACACCACGTGCGCTCACTTCATTGCCAAATGTCGTAAATTCAGGTCCCCCCAGTTCTCATTCCAGATATTCAACAAGTTCATGTTCCTCGCAAAATCATTTCACAAAGTTCTTGATCCTGACAAATAACAAGTTTGCGTTCCTCACAAAATACAATATTTAGCAACGTTCCTGTTCCTGATAATCAACGAGTTCATGTTCCTCCAAAAATAAATGAGCACTTCTCATTCTGGATCTTCAACAGGTTCACGTTCCTCACAAAATAATTTTACAAAGTTCTTGTTCCTGACAAAATGTTTGTGTTCCTCACAAAATACATAATTTCGCAAAATTCTTGTTCCTGAGAAGCGATTTGAGCAAAGTTCTTGCTACTGATAAGTGATTTCTTCAAGGTTATATAAAACTTCTGATTCCTGACAAGCTACACCAAATTATTCCTGAAAATGTCTTGTTCCTGACGCGTTCTTATTCCTGACCGGTGACTGCCTCGGTTCCTTTCTTACCTGCCTCTCAGGTTCCCCACGAATCCCACAAGGAAGGAGGAGAGCACGCCGCCGACCGAGAAGATGGCCACCGACAAGGACCAGTACATGACCACAGTAGAATGGACCTGTTCCTGCGCGGCTTCTGCCGTGAGGCTCTCATTTTGCGACTTCAAGGCGGCTTCCTCGGACCATACGCCCAACGAGCGCCCATAGTGTCTCTCGATCACCTAAAACGAAAAAACCCACAGTCACAAAACTTTCCAAAATGGCAACTAGCTTCAGCTCTGGGTCAAAATATTGAACCCCAAAAAGTACCCCAATCTACTCCAGCAAAATATCTGTAGAAGGTTTCCCCATTACGTTTTACCAGGGTTACTGCACCAATTAGAAATCAGCTGAGTTCTTCTTTTGTAACGCTAAAGTTCTTTTCAAATTAAGAGCAAATTAAATGGAACATTGCAAGTTTATTTTGTTGATTTTTTTCTCTTCTTTTAAAAGTTTAAACGTTCTCTAAAGTACATGAAAGCACTTCAGGGGGCACGTGAGATGCTAACAGGTCTAAAATTGAATGAGTCTGTGACAAGAACAGTAAGGTTATTTTCAAAATAAGAGCAGGTTAACTGGAACATGGAGCAAATTATTGTTAAAAGTTCAGCCCTTGAAAAATTATGCACGGCTTTATTTTGTGAAGCTATGTACAAGTACTTTTCAAATTAAGAGCAAATTCATTGGAACATGAAGCAACATTGCATGCATTTATTTTTTACATGTTTCATTCGTGACAATGGTGTGATTAATGCAATCAAAGGTCCAACAAAGTCCTAAGGGCAAATTACGTCAATATAATTTTTACAAGGCTAGTATTTTAGCCAATGGGTGGCACAGTCCTGTTAGTGCGATAACTAAGTGTTGAACTTTGACATATTTTCACCATCTGGGTGAAATTTCATCTCCCGAGCATTTTCTTTCCCTTCGATAAAATAATCAAAGAATCGCACACAAGGTTAAGAACAGGGGCGTCAAAGTCGACCTGGATAAACATGAAAATTGAAACAAATTAAGGCTTGGAATTTTTATGACAAGTTTTAGGAAATCAAGGCGTTTTTCTCCTCGGATTCCAAATTTCGCCCGCCCTCCTCCGCTGTGCAAACGTAACGCAAGCAGACGGAGCTCACCCGCTGCGGTGCGTTTATGACCCCCAGGCTGTAGCCGTACTGCAGGGATCCCAAGACCGCCGTGAAGACGGCCAGCGCCAAGGTGCCCGTCAGTTCCTGTCGGTACAGCGAATTGAAAGCGAATCCATTTGTGCGCGGTAAGGACGTGCGTTTAAGTGCGCTTACCTTTCCCGGCTCCATTATCAAGAGGTGGACTCTTGAGTGTCAAACAGACAGAGTTCAGCCTGGACTGGAGCTAATCATCAATTTCTGGTCATGAAACACACACACGCACACACACGGGCAGAAAAAAAAAAAAAAAAGCATGGTAGTCAACAAGTAATGTATGCAAAAACTGAAGCGGTTCAAAAATGGATTCTTTCGTTACAGCAACAAATCAAAGAAGAAATACCCCATCTTACTTTGCAGGTGACTTTAATGACGTGCTTGTTCCTGTTCAATGTTTTTTTAATTCAATGAGGGCTACAATAGAAAGGTTCCTGTTCCTGATTTTTCATGAAGAAGAAATGCACCATATCCCTTTACAGGTGACTTTAGTGAAGTTCTTGTTCCTGTTCAAAGTTTTGTTCAATGAAGGCTGCAAGGGAAAGGTTCCTGTTCCTGACTTTTCGTTAAGAAATACACAATATCACTTTGCAGTGAATTTAGTTAAGTTCTTGTTCTTTTCATGAAGAAGAAATACACAATCTCAATTTGCAGGTGACTTTCGTGAGGTTCTTGTCCCTGTACAAAGTTTTAGTCAATGAAGGTTACAATAAAGAGGTTCCTGTTCCTGATTTTTCATTAAGAAGAAATACATAATATCACTTTGCAGGTGACTTTAGTGAAGTTCTTGTTCCTGTTCTACGTTTTGCTCAATAAACCACAACAGAAAGGTTCCTATTCCTGATGTTATATTAGTTTCCCTCAGGCCTTCTTAAAGAGTGGGAGGGGCCCCATGGCGGGGATGCGTATGACCCCGAGAAACAGGATTTACTTTTGCCACGTTAAGTGTAATTGCACATCCAAGGCACTAGGTGGTGCAGTGGTGCTCTCATTGTCAGCGTGCGGGAGTCATATTCAGTAAATTTGAAATTGATGCCAACATTTTTTTCTAAATCACATCGATGATCGTTATGTTGGAAATATCGGTGCTCCTGTGTTATTGTTCCAGATCAATGCACATTTATTACTTGTCGATTTAATATTTTTTTCAGCATCAAAAGTTTCAGTTGGTCAAAAATCTTTCTAGTTCAAGGAATGACTGGATTAGATTTTTTTTTTTTTTGTACGTCAATTCCTGATAACTATAAACATTTGTTCCTGAGAAGTAGCTTTACCAAAGCGTTCGATGCCAGAGTAAAATCACACAAATGCTAGGTTGAAAAATTTGCTTTCAAACTATAGGGTGCGCCTATTAATCAACAAAAGTCTAAAAAAAAAAAAACACAATTATCAGTAGCTGACACAATCTTGTCTGGTTAATGATACACTCACAAGGTGAACAAAGTCTGACGCTTGCAACACGGCGTTTGCATTTTTTTACAAAACAATCCCCCATAACATTAAACAATCCCCATCTTAAAGTATGAGTCTTCAAAATAAAATAGAAAAAGAAAACAAAAAAGACCCGAATAAAAAGAATAGGTTACGGTTTATATTTTAATCTGAGTTTTCAGTGTAATGACCCAACTGGACAAACATGCTCATGAGCAAACACGCACACGCGCGCACGCACACGTCATCGTCCCTTAGAGGTTACCTTAGCGAGGTTCTTGTTCCTGTAGATTCGCTTTTCTTGCCAAGGTTTAGCACCGGTGCAAAGTTTTTGTTCTTGTCCCTGCAAATTATTTTGGTAAGACTTTTTGACGTGTTAAAAAAAAGTAATTGTTCCTGCAAGTTCTTGTTCTTTAGCGCAAAGTTCTTGTTCCTGGCAAGTGACATTAGCAGATATTTTTTTTCTTGATAAGACATTTAATCTATGTTCTTGCGCCCACTTTGGCTTAGTTTTTGTTCCTGTTCCTGCCAAATAACTTTGGCAAAATATTTCTAAAAGTGTTTGTTCCTGGCAGATATCATTGACAAAGTTCTTGTTCCTGGCATGTGACAAGTGAATTTCTTATTCCTGGCCTGGCAGGCAACTTTAGGAAATATATTTTCTTAGCTTTCGAGCTAGGTTCCCTTTTCCACTTGGGATAATAATGTACTCACTGAAGCAAAATTTTTGTTCCTGTTCCTGGCTAGTAAAAATTTTTCTAATAGTTAATTTTGTAAAGTTCTTGTTCGTGACAGATAACTTTGACAAAGTCCTTGGAAAATGTCTTGCTCTTCACATGGGATTTTTGCATTTTTGGTTGTTGATGAGTAACTTAGGCATTGTTCTTGTTCCTGAGAAATGATTTGAGCAAACTTTTAGTCTGCAAGTTACTTTAGTCAGGTTACTATTCCTGATAGTTTACCAAATTGTTACCGACAGGTAATTTGCCATATTTTTGCTAATATTTTCATACTGATAGGTGATTTCAATAATGTTACTGTTCCGGACAGGTTGCTTACCAAATGTTGTTACTAAGATGTGTTTTTCACGAGCCCCCCCCAAAAGCACAAGCACAGCAGCAACATGGCTCTACTCTCGATTTTATTTTTCTTCCAGTTTACAAAACAAAACAAATCCCCAAAGGGGATGATTAGTCTTTTCAAAATAAAACAGGAAGAAGAAAAATAACATTAAAACAGTAGTTTTGGCTGCGAGTCGTCAGTGTAATGACCGCGGACAACACACACATACACGCATGCACACACGCACAGTAGGAAGACCGCTGGGCTCTTTATTGCTAAACCGTTAGCCTGTTAGCTTGTTGTGCATCTACAGCCATTTTTAGTACAGTACATGACGACGTGGTTGAGGCGTTCGTTAGCAAATCTTTACTAGCGATAATGAACACAACACTTAACGTTAGGGTATGTAAATCCAATCCATTTTAAAAAAGAAAAATAAACATAATCCAACCACATTATATCCCACCACACATCATCTTGGGCGTTTTTTTTTTTTTTGTTATAAGAGTGTTTTTAAATCGTTGTGACTGACAGCTGATTGCAGTTCCTGTTCCTGGCTGGCAACTGTGATTGTCCCACAAAGGTGACTTAACAGCAAGGTGGTTTTCCTAAAAGTCTCGTACTCGACAGCAAAATCGTCATGAAGACTGTCCCGATCTGTTATTTCTGACTTGTGAATTTCCTAAAGTAACTTTCCAGGTTGGAGATGATCACAAAGTTCCTGCCAGTGATACTATAGCCAAGTTCTTGTTGCTGCAGTTTACTGAATTAGTTTTTGTTCTTGAGACAAGCAAAGTTCCTGCTCCTGACAGTTTGCGTTAAATTGTTTCTGTTCCTGAGATTTACCAACGTTTTTGTTCACATGTGAAGTTTAGCATTGTTCTTGTTCCTGAAAGATGACTTTACCAAACCTCATATTCCTGATTAATGTATTTCTGAAGGTTATTGATCCTGAAGGCTCATTTATAAGTCATTGTCCCTATCAATGACTTTCTTAAAGTTCTTATTCCTGACGGATGACCTTACCCCAGATCTTGTTCCTGATTGTACCTTCTAAAGTCATTGTTCCTGAAGGGTGATTTCACCCTAAATCTTGTTCCTGATAAAGTTATTGTTCTTAGGTTCTTGCTCCTAACAGTTGACTTTAAATCTTTCCTGTTCCTGACAGATACCTTTATTGTTTTTGTTATTCATGTGAATTTATCAAAGTTCTTGCTCTGAAAAAGATACTTTACCACAACTCTTGTTCCTGGTAAATATCTTTTCTAAATTTCCTGTTCCTGACATGTGAATTTTAATTCTTGTCCCTAATTAGTGTTTTCCTCGAGTTATTGTTCCTGCAGGGTGACCCCTCCAAAACCCTTAGTCCCTAGTAAGTATCTTTCCTAACATTCTTGTTCCTGACAGTTTAGTTGAGTGTAGCATTTGTGCTTCATTTGACGATAGCAATGATATTGTTCCTGATGGGGAACTGGCAAACCTCATGTTGCTGTCAAGCTTCTCTCCTGAAGTTCTTGTTCCTTACAGGCAACTCTGCCCAAATTCTTGTTCATGGAAGGTAATTACAGCAAGGATTTTCTTCCTTCCGAATGACTTAGCAAAAGTCTTGCTCCTGATGTTTGAAATGACCAACGTTCCTGTTCCTGACACAGCCAAACAAGAACCCGTGGTCAAAGAACAATTGAACCCTGTCTGTTGTAGTGGGATACAATTGTCACACTTTGTATTGCGTTGACTTTCTCCTAAAAACAAAAACCTGCGCATGGACAAACACCACTGACTTTTTCTCTGCTCACCAAGACATCAATCTCGTTAACAGGACCCGTACTCATGTACGCACGCACACACAATTTATACAGGGACAGGCGTGTGCTGTAAAGTTTCACACAAACGCTCTTTGTTGATTGACAGCACAAGTCTGATGCAGCACCTTTGAAGAGTGTAATGAGGACAAAGAGGACAAGGTGTGAAGGGGGTTGGAAGTGTGTGATTTTCTTCTTAAAGGGACATGGACATCATCTTTTGAATCGGCGGGAGCAGGAACAAGAGGAAGAAGAGGAGATCAAGTGGTCCCTCAGTGCCCTGGTGGGTTTGCTTCAAGTCATGGGGGCAACGGGACAGGAAGAGGAAGAGGCAAAGTGTGCAAAAAGGAGGAAGAAGTCAACAGCCAATGGTAGCGTGAGGCTGGACCAAGGGGGCGGGGCCATCACCAGTTCATCATGGAGTTCCTGTTGAGGGTCATGAAGAACACTTGGCTACTGCCCCCGGAGCGCACCGATGCGAAGAACACCTGATGAGAGAAACAGACGAATTATTGTCGTCTGATAGTCGGTGACAAAGTTCCTGTTCCTGTAGGCTGCTTTAGCAAATGCATTGTCACTGAGCAGCAGCAATAAAGTTCCTGAGCGTAAGTTTTCGTTCCTGACAGGTCCTTTTGCTAATTCACTGTGTGGCAAAAAGGAAACTCTTGTTCCAGAAAGCTGACTTTATTAGGGTTCTTGTTCCTGCTGAGCCATTGTTTCCGAGCGGCAACGTTAACAAAATTCTTGTTCCCGCAGGTGACTTTAGTAAAGTCATTCACCCTGCATGGCAACATTAAGCAAAGTTCATGTTCCTGCAAATTAATTTAGCGATGCAATTGTTCCTGTGTGGCGGTGGTTAGCAAATTATTTAATTCCTGTAGGTTACCTAGGAAAAGTCATTGTTCCTGTGTAGTAAAAAGGCAAATTTCTTGTTTCTGCATGTTACTTTAGCAAAATCAATGTTCCTGAGAGGTAAATCTAGCAAAGTTCTTGTTTCTCCAGGTTGCAACAAAATTCCTGTTCCTGATTAAACCTGACTAAAGACTTTGTCCTTGAACAGTTCCATGATCACAATTAGCAAGGTTTGTGAACGTGTACATACTTTGTCATTGCGCTCGCACAGGAACTTGAGTCTCTGGGCCCTCTTGTGCATGAAGACGCCGTCCAGGTGGCCTGTCTCCACCGAGCGGATCTCGATGGCTTTCTCGCCCCAGCCCATGATTTGATTGGAATGGATGTAGGCTACAGAACAAACGGACAACAAACACATTTAGCTACTGAAGCATTTTATAATGAACGTGTCGTTTTTTTTCTCTATTTTTATAAATGGTGGGCAGGCTACCTTATAATAATAACATAAATAATAATAATCATTTACCCTTTAGCAATGTTCTTGTTCCTGAGATGACTTTACCAAACATCATGTTCCTGATTTATGTATTTCTGAAAGTTATTGTTCAAAGAAGGCTAATTTTTACTTTGTGTCATTTCTAAAGTTATTGTTCCTGAAGGGCAATTCTACTAAAAATCATTATTGATAAAGTTATTCTTCTTAAAGTTCTGGTTCCTACCAGTTGACTTTAAATTGTTCCTATTCCTGACTGATACCTTTACTGTTTTTGTTATTCACCTGGGTTTAGTAAAGTTTGAGACAGGTTTGATTTTGAAGGCGTTTTCAAAACTTTGGCTTTATGATGTGGATAATGCCTTATGATATGGAATGACTTTTACTTCACAGCAGTGTATTTTAAAGAAGAGCCTGAATTACATGACCTCTGATTTTGTTTGAGACAGGTTTGAATTTGAAGGCGTTTTCAAAACTTTGGCTTCATGATGTGGAAGATGCTTAATGACCGGGAATGACTTTCTTTTTTCAGCTGCAAATTTTATGGAGTTAACAGCTTGAATTACTTGACCTTTCATTGTGTTTGAGACCATTTGAATTTGAAGGCATTTCAAAGTTTTTGCTTTATGATGTGAATAATCCTTTATGACATGAAATGACTTTTTCGTCAGAGCTGAGCACGGTAAAGAACAGCTTGAATTACATGAGCTCTTAATTAGCTTGAGACAAATCTGAATTGAAAGGTGTTTCAAAACTTTTGCTTTACGATGTGGATGATGCTTTGAGAACTGGAATGACTTTCAGTGGGAGATTTTCAAGGCCGAATTCTGTTACAAAAGGACATCCAGAGGCACGTACCAACAGAGGTGGGCATCTCGCCCCACTGCAGCACCACATCTTTGGTGATGCGGCCGTAGGTGTTGACGTAGACCCCCTCGTCCTCGTAGCACAGCAGCATCTCCATGCCGTCCGTCTTGGGCAGCACCACGATGGCGTGCGGCGTCACCTGGCTCTGAATCTAACGCACACACATTTGAGCACGTCATAATCTGTCACACGGAATCGTAATCCCTATCCGATTCAAATATCCCAGTAGGGTATTTAAAGCCATATTTTGTGGCTTAATCCGCGGTAAGCGTGTTTGTTGACACGAAAGAAACCTGGAATACATTTTTGCTTTGACATGTAAAAAATGGATTTTGCTTTTTTCTCAGTTTCACAATGAATTATTTCGTATCACTTAGATCAGGTGCGCATGGAACAAAATCTATTCCCATTCCTCATTTTTATACTTGACATGAAACAAATCACCTTGCGGGCCGGATTAAATCCCTTTGCGGACCAGAACCGGGCCCCCGGCCTTATGTTTGACACCCCTGACTGAGCTACTGGTCTTTAATGTGCAGAGCTAGTACAAATGTAGCACATTTATTTTTGCATGATTGCTAATCATTTTTTTAGCCTGACAAATTATTTAATATAATACCAATAATACATAGATGCCAAATCCCTTATTATACAAAAAAAAAAAGAGGAATTAGTAGTACGCTAGTCAATGAAAAATTAAGACGAAACGTTACAGCTTGAAACATTAAAAGAAAAAAAAATCTGTAAGACATATGAGTAAGGGACAGCACGGCGACAAAATTCATCTCACCCCATGATGTACTTCATATTTTCAGTACATATAATAATTAGAATTTGTTTGGAGAATATTTAGAAAAAATAATCACACAATGATACGGAAACTATTAAAAGGAAACTTCGTTCGTAATTTTACCAAAAGTTTAAACATTTTGACCAAGATGAAAATAAAGATGCTGTGAAAGTCAAAATGGAGTTGATTAAATTCAAACAAAAAACATCTAAAAAAAAAAAAGCGAACAAAAAAAATAACAAATGCAAAATGATTTTAAAAAATATTTATGAAACCAAAATTTGGATTTTAAATTGTTTATAGGTGAAAATTCATTATATATATATATATATATATATATATATATATATATATATATATATATATATATATATATATATATATATATATATATATATATACTAGTGAATTTTTTGTTGTAAAGGGTGAGATGAGTTTTGTCCCGTTATTATTAACTGCTAGCATAGAACGATCTATGGATTTCTACAGGTTGACTGCACATGTAGAGGCGGGAGAAGACTTCCGTGTTTGAACTACGGCTACACGTCTATAAACACATCTACACAGCAACGTGTGTACATCTACACAAAATGGCGGATGGAGGAGGGACGCGTGTCACCTTGCTCTCTTTGGCACACTGAAAGAAAAACAAAATTGGAGTAGGAGACATTTTAACATGATACAAAATAGAATCAGCGCGTCAAATGTCTATTTTTACAATAAAAAACAGAAACGGCTTCACGTGTCATCTGTTTTTTGTATTGCTTGTTTTTTCCCCCCTTAAAAAGTCGCCTGATTTAGCTTGACACTTTTAAGCTAGCATAAACGTTTGCATAGACAAAACCCAAACTGGAAACGTAAAATCGCTAAGATTTAGCTAGCTCGTTGTTCTTAATGTGTCCACCAGATGGCACCACTTTTTCCCCATTCAAAGACCGCAACATCATTTTAGCATCGAGACTTTGGTAAAGCAACAGCGCTCACGCTAACTTACGTGCGACGGGATGTAAATGTCGTACGGGTTGCCCGAGTCCACGTCGATGACGTGGAAGCCCACGCTGGAGCCGTAGATGACCTTTAACCTCTGGCCTTCCTCCACGGTCAGGTCGACGAGCTGAGGACGGTGCTGAAGCTCGGCGAACGACTGTCGACCAAAGAAGGCGGGCAGATTAAACTTTTTTTCCCCCGCTGACCAATCAGATTACAGCAGTAACAGCCGAGCTGACGAATACTCACAGTAAGTAACCAAATACTTTTGTTTTTTTTTTTCTGCAATATTCCAAAGCAATTCAATTACTCCTAGCTACACTTAAATACTTCTCAAAAGTTATCTACGGGTAAATACTCGAAAATGGACGCAAATACTCCCTACTTCCTAGGTTAACTGAATGCTCCTATATGTAGGTAAATAGTCATTAAAACTAACATATAAAATACTTTGAAATCTCCTGAAATACTCCCTCAAAATACTCTAAATACACTTTGACGGAATGAAAACTTAGTCAAATATTTACCTGCAGTAAAATACAAAATACTGACTAAAGGTTGGGTAAATACTCTGAAATTGAATAAAATACAAATGTATCTAAATACTCCTGAACGCTGCTAAAATACTCCACAAAGTACTCAACATACTCCTTACTGCACTTAAATGCTTCCTAAAATATACCTGCAGTAAAATACTTACTAAATGTCACATCAATATAAACGTAATGTCGTTAGAATATTTAATTGAGGAATTTGTTTGTCAGCCACTAGAGGGAGCCCACACTTTTGCGATTGCCTATTTTTGGGCCGTTTTTGGGGCGTACCTTAAAGGCCATGAACTTGTGGTAGGGTTTGGGAGCCCAGGCGTAGATCTCCACCGAGGTTTTCAGCGCAATCACCAGGAACTTGATCCTCTCGTACTTCACTGGAACCACGACGCGCAAGGTAAGAAATCTCAAGTCCTCACGTGTGGTGACCGCACGCTATGCTAGGCCCCGCCCCTGTAGCTCACGCTTACCGACTTTATAATGCACGCATCCTTCAAGTTCTCCGACGGTGATCCAGCCTTGCTTCTTCTCCACTTCTGGGTCGTTGTGCAATATTCTGTTCCGCAGCCACGACAGGTAGTAAACGCGCAGCTTGTTCTTTTTCCCTGAGATTAGCCACCAAAAAAGAGAAAGGTCAAATTTGATTTGTAAAAAAATGACCTGAGCGCGAACGATGTTGGTGTTTAATACAACCGAAACGTAAAAAAAAAAAAAAAGCGCCCGTTTCCAGCGATTAGCGGTGGCTCCAACGTTAGCGGCTAGCCGTGGGCGAGGAGCACTAAATGCTACCAGCGATCGTGGCTAGCAGCACTCAATTGCTCCATATAGGCTGGCAAGAGACATCAGCTGATTTTTCAATAGCAGTTTCTTAACGTAAATGGCTCAACGGACACGGTGCCCGTTCCTACTGATCACATTTGATCAAAACAAGGCTTTCTCAAATGGGCTGTTTGTTAGCAACAATCCTTACCCTACTATGGTTTGAACGTCACTTTCCTAAATCAAATGAGGAGATTTGGGGGGAAAAAAAACGAGTTTGCTGGTATGCAGTTTAAATTTCCCACCTGATATGGTGACGAGCACGTTGAGGCCCTCCAGCACATCCATCTGAAGAAAACGCCGCCTGGTGATCAGGTTGTAAACTTTTCCCTGGCCGCTCCGGTCCAGCAGCATGAGGCCGTTTTCCGTTCCCACCAGCAGATTCACCCCTGAAGGGGCCACGCGTATCACGTTTATAAAGTAGTCGAATATCCGGCGGCGGGGGGGGGGCGGAGCTTAAAGTCGTAGGCGTACCCCAGAGCGCGGCGCAAAGGATCTCCGAGTTGAAACGCTTCTTGTACTTGCGGATCTCGGGCGTGTCGCTGTGCGGTCGGATGTTGGTGGGGTTCACGTTGACCACCGAGATCTTCCTGGCTTCGTTGAGTCGCGCCTGCTCCTGCCGCAGCAGCTCGCTGGCGAACATGGCTGCCGCGCGGCGCCAAAACACTCTTTTAGAAGATAAACGCGTTGACGAATGACTCCCTACGAGGAAAATGGCCACTCACCGGCTGCCGGGTTTTCGTTTTCATCACTCGGGGACGTTTGATAGACGCGGGGGTCCACGAATGGCGTGAAGGACGCTTTGGAGCCGCCCAGACCAAACTGCAAGATAGACCATTGAGATATATATATATATATATATATATATATATATATATATATATATATATATATATATATATATATATATATATATACTGTATATATATATATAATGTGTCCAGCGACCTCGGCCACGTCTCCAAGTTCCTGCAGGGCGGCGGGCACGGCGGCGGGCGAGCTGCTCCGCCGGACCAGGTCGGGCAGGTTGCCACGGTTACCGTGTCCCCCGAAGCCATTGCTCTCGGCGTGGCCGCCTCGCCTCTTGTCCTCGGCCTGAAGACCAGAAGAGAAGGCGCTCAGAGGCGGTCCGCGACCTCGGGCGTGACGCGGCTCACCTCTCTCACCACCAGCGTGCCGTCCTTGGAATTAGCGTACGGCTCCCGCTCGGAATCCTGGTTGATTCCTCCGTACGACTCGTTGTTGCTTTGCGCGGCCGGCCTGCGAGGCGGCAAGCGAGGTCAAAATGTTTACAAAGTCCAAATGGCACCGACACGTATCAAGTTGGACCGGCTCACATGATGCGGGGGATGTCGCTGACGGCCACGGTGCCGTCGTGTCCCACCGTCTCGCCGTCCTCGTCGCTGCTCTCGGACTCTTCGCTGGACGATGAGTAGTCCGTGACCTTAGTGGGCAGGAAAGTGCATTTGATTTCGAAGTTGCTTCAGAATGTTCGCTTTATGATGTGGACGAACAGGAATGATTTTCAGTTCACGGCTGTGCATTTTGAAAAATTAATAAATGAATTGACCTCCTAATGTGTTTGAGACCATTTAAATTTAAAGGCCTTTCAAAACTTGAACGTGTTCCAAACTTTTCACCTTATGATGTGGATGATACTTTATGACATGAAATGACTTTCAGCTCACAGCTGTGTAATTTTAAGAATGAATAGCTTGATTGACTTGACATGTTATTGTCTTGGAGATTATTTAAATTTGAAGATGTTTTCCAAACTTTCACCTTATGATGTGGATAATGCTTTATGACCTGCAATGACTTTCATCTCACAACTGTGTATTTTGAAGAGTTGATAGATTTAATTAGATGACATTGCACTGTTTGAGGTCATTTAAATTTTAAAATGTTTTTCCAAAGATTCACCTTATGATGTGACTTTTTGACCTGAAATGACTTTCAGCTCACATGTGTGTATTTTTAAGATTTGATAGCTTGAATTGCTTAACATTTTATTGTGTTTGAGACCATTTAAATTAGATGTTTTCCAAACTTTCACCTTATGATGTGAATGATGCTTTATGAACTGAAATGACTTTCAGTTCACAGCTGCACATTTCCAAAGTTAATTTCTTCAATTATTTGACCTTTTATAGTGTTTTAGGCCACTTAAATTTAAAGATATTTTCCACTTTTGCCTTATGATGTGGATGATGCTCTGCTTTGTATTTTACTTTTGGAAACAATATTTCCACATCTTTGCAATGAAAAGATGAGCGCCTCTATCACCTTAACCGGTGGCCTGCTGCCTTCGTCGACTCTCAACTCTCGCAGTTCCTTCGCCAGAGCGCTGAGGTCCTGCAAGGCAATCGCCAAAAACGCTCAAATTTTGATTTACATTTTTGGGAACATTTGGGCCAGGGATGTGCTGGTCAAAGTGTTTTTTTTTTTTTTTTTGATAGTAAAAAGACAACACGAGGAGGCGGTAGCAAGGGGTGAAGGGGTTTCCTGACGGCCATGCACATTGCCGGGGGGGGGGGGGGCGGGGGGGGGGGGGGTGAGGCTAACCGGCCCGCCACCTCACCGGTAACCATAACAACGGGGTGGAGGATATTCACAGATAATGTGACACATGCACACACAAACATCAAGTGTGTATGTGTCACATGGGTGGGGCTGGGGGGCAGGGTCCCTTGGGACTGAGGGGGGAGAAAAAAAAGGGGGGGGGGGTTCACTAACCTCATCTATGGCTTTCTTATAGCTCTGAAGGACGGATTGAGACAGAACAGAGAAAACAGGTTCGCTATAGGAATGTCCTACACTTGAGGAAAACGGGGTGCGTTTGTGTGTGGGGACTGACTGCGGGCCTGCTGGGTCGGCTTGAGTCGCGGACCTCCTCCTGTTTGGGCCTGGCCTCCTGCTCGGTTCCCGACGACGATGCTTCCTGTTTGCTCTGACCTATAGGAGCAATAATACCCCAAAAAAAAAATACTATTAATATTTTTAACTGCTCCTCAAGACCAGCACAGAAAAATTCAAGGATATGTATAAATAAATATCCTGTTCAAAGCGATCTCTCAACTCGTCTCGGTACGGCAATAATATATTCTGTGGAAAAGTGTTATGCTGTATGTCTACATGTGTTGCTACACTCTTATTGTTCTGTTGGTTGCTTCAAAGGTTAGGGCAGGCGTGTCCAAAGTTTTTGAGGGCCGCATTCAGAAAAATCCAAATTCCAAATGTTGTTTTTTAAACCTATTAAACACAGTCAAAATGAATAAAAGTAGTTATATAGTACATTTTCTATAACAAGACTTTAAATGTATAACAATTATACATTTATAGTAACCAGTTACTTTTCATAGGTTAGTTCATTTACTAGTTAAACTACTAGTACGTTTACTACCTAGAGTAACTGATTACTTAAGTATGTACCGGGTAACTACTGAAGTAATCAACTACTGAAGTCATTTCCTATTTAAATTTAGGCACTATGCTACCTAAATTGATGACTTTATTAATGAAATAAACAAATACTTTAGTATTTTACTAGTAATAATACTGGTCTTTTTTAGTACCTAAAATAATTGATTGGTAGTTAACTACTTCAGTAAAGATTTCATTACATTTTTTTGGTGCTTCAATACCAAAATGTAAGCATTTTTTGGACAATTTTTGATTCCTTTATACAGAGGAAATAAATAACAAAAATGTTTGTTTCTCGATTATACTGTAGTTTCAGTCTCCGCTCTTTGAAAACCTGAGAAAAGCTCTGCCGTCTCACTGTGTCTTTTCAGCGGGCGATTCATCCGTGTCTTGTTTGACATTTATCCCCCCCACCCCCCCCCACCCCACCCCCCCGGGGACCGAATGACTGCAGCATGGCACATCGGACAGGTTGATCCGAGCAGAACTGAGGGATGGCCTCAAAAAGCAGCTTCAAACAAAGAATGTGTTGGGACAACTCTTTTGGGACACTTGGCCAGGACCACTTAGGGAATAAAAACCGTACCCCTCCTCTCCACCGAGCCACCCTGGGACGAGGGCGAGGACGACGACGACGAGTTGGAGGACGTTCTTTGCAGCATGGCGTCCAGGGAGAGCTCGGAATGGCGCAAGTCTGGGTTACTGATTTTTACAAACATACACAAGAAACAAAGAAGAAAACATTACTCGAGAAGAGACTAAGGGTGACACGTAAAAGATGTGATGCACCAAAGTGGAGACTGTGGAGCATAGAACTGCAGTGTCCAGAGCTAAAGCGCCAACAAAAGCTTAGCTAATATCAACTTCTAGCTGTTCGCATGAGGGCTCAATTCTTATCCAAGGGAAGGTTAAGGGAAGCAAAATAAACAGGGCGCTACAGAAAAGTGGAGACTCTGGAGGATAAAAGCACAGCTTCCACATTTTAGACAGGCCAAGACGCTAAGCTAAGTTTAGAAGGTGTGGTAAGGCCCCATCAACAGGCTAAGCTAACATTAGCATAAGTCCAATCATTGATTTGTCTCCACATTGAGTGAAAAGAGAGATTAAGGGCAGCCAGCGAACCAGAGACCGTGGAGTATAAATATTGCAGGATCCATAGTGAAGGCCCTTCAACAGGCTAAGCTAATGTTAGCATCTGCACAACCATCATCAGTGCTTTGTCAAAACATGACAACTTTCATCAGACAGGAAATTAAGGGCAGTGAGCAAAGAGGAGATTGCGGAGTATAAAACTAGCATCCATAGAAAAAGCCTTTCAACAGGCTAAAATAAAATTTGCATCTGCGCTGCCAATCAGTGGTTTATCTCTACATTGTGTGACAAATTTTATCAGACAGGAGATTATGGGCAGCAAGTAAAGTGCACAACGTGGAGTGTAAAACTGCAGTGTCCACAGCAAAGTCCTATCAACCGGCTAAACTTAAATTAGCATCTGTCTATTACCAATCGGGGGTTGTGTCCACACTGGGTGACAAATTCTGAGGAGACTAAGGGCATCAACGAAATACAGCATTCTGAACTAATAATGAAGTTTACCTTGCTCGTATAATCTGAGAGCCTGTTCGAGGCCCTAAACCATTGCCTCCATTGGGGGAGTTCTTCCTGACCAAGGCTGGGGAGATGGAGGTATTCCTCTGGGGGATCTGGAGGAAACATGAATCCACATCGTTAAGTCACTGGAAGGGTTATAACGGATTCACGATGGGCCAAGCATATCTTACCGATTGGGGTTCTCGGACCTTGGGCGGCAGGTCATCCTCCCTCAGCCTGGCGGTCCTGTCCCGATCCCGGTCGGCGATGCGAAGCGGGGGAGTTTGGTTGTCGGAGGTCGGGTCGGAGTTTTGGCGGTGAATGTCGGACCTGGGGGAGCCCGCGCCGTCGCTAAGAGCGGATCCCGTCTGGTCCTGCAGGGACTGGGAACCCGACATGGAGCTGGAGTGCGTCTTGACCGGAATCAGGTGGGCCATCTGAGGTATGGACCAAGAAGGCGGAAATCAGGAAGAAGGAAATACAACATGAAAAAAACATGGGACCAAGGAAGGCTGGAACAATAACTTTGTTCAAATGAACAAGAATTGCGCTTAAGTAGCCTGTCAGGAACAAGAACTTCACTTAACGCAGAAGGCAGGAACAATAATTTATACTCAAGTCACCAGAACAGTATCTTGCCTCAATTCAGTTGTCAGGAACCGATCCAAGAAGAGACTAAGGGCAGTGTGAAAACAAATTGATGCAACAAAATGGAGTTTAATATGTTCTTGTTCAAGGTAAGGCACCGCAGCAAGGTAATTAGAAAGCAAATCGCATCCAAATGGAGACTGTGGGCTGGAATAGGTACATCATCAATGTAAATATTTTGTATGGTCCATCTTAGAGAGTTACTAAAGGTATTGATGTTAATTTTCAAGGCACAGAGGTTCCTTTCAAACAGCCACACACACACACCTGCGGTTCGACGGGACGGTGGATGGGTGGAGTTCGAGCAGCCTGCACGACACCGCTGCTGCTGAAGGATTCGGATCGGGGAGGGAGGGAGGGGTCGGAAATCCGGTTTGACACTTTGGGCTGCAGTGCCGGAGAGCTCTGCCTGTTCAGTTTAGACCTTTCCTCCACCTGACACACACACACACGCGCACACACACACACACACACGAGCGTCACTCGCGGCACGGAAAATTTTGGCGGGTTAGTGACACCAAATTTGGTAGCCACATCTATCTTGAGTAGACCAACAAAAAAGACTGAGGAACCCACGGCCCAAAACATACAACAATTGGATTATTATGGTTCAAAATGATTTGTTTCGGATAGTTTTGCATTACAAGAAAATTAAAAAAATTAAATCAAGTTTTACTCAACAACATGAGTTCAATTTTGCCCTAGAAATTTTGTCCATACGGTTCCGAATTTCTATCAGGACTAAACCTGGAAAAACCTCAAAAAGTCGCCAATGGAAAAGTACGGGAAGTGTGCCATTAGGTTTTCAAGTGGCCATTTTAGAAACATTTTAGATCTTGATCAAGTATCCTACGCGTGACAAAGTTTTTGCAAAGAAATTCTCAAGCTCTAAGTCTCTCAAGGGATGTTCTCAGACTCCTGAATTCAGGTTTCTTCCAGAGTTCCCCTTGGGCCATGATGCACGCGCAACGAGATTTCTATTTTTTTTGGCAAATCCTCATGAGCTCATAATCTATTTGGGGATTATTCCAGATTATGACTCGGATCGTCACTAGTCACAACTACAGCGACGGAGGCGGGAAACAAGCCAGGGGAGACAGATTTGTTAGTAGCCACGAGGACGGGAAAGAAAATGGCAGCTTTTTGTTTGGTTTCCGAAGAGGCAGCGAGAGGTTAGAATCGTCACCTACAAAAGAAGGAGAAGGTTTTATAAGTACGGGTGAGGAAAAAGACTTTTGGGTACGTTTGCCAGCCCCGGCGCCCAAAAGATTTTTCCTCTCGTGAAGATTAGACCGACAGATGGAAACGAAATGGATGTGAGAGTCCAAGGTTTTGGGGAACAAAGGTCCAACCAATGATTTATGGACATATAAATCAAGTAAAACCTTACAAAATTGAGTCTCTATTTTGTCCAAAGTCGGGTCTGTGTTTACAAGAGTTCTGGAACTGTCCCAGAATCTGGACTAAAGTTCAACCCTATCGAAATACGAGCAAATGAAGCTGAAAGAGACAGGAAGGATATAGAGAACGTTTGGTTCTTGCTAGGTGGACTAGTTGATGGTGACGTTCAGGTTCTACATCTAGTCTACGGCGGGGTACGATCTGCGGCGGCGGCGAGCACTAACCAGTTTTTGGACCTGCGCGGGGGCCTTAGTAACAACATCGGTGTGATTGGGCGCAGAGAGGGGCCTGCCTGGGGACTTGTCTTTCTGGCGTTCCCCAAGCTCCACGGCGGGCTTGGACTGCCTGACCCGCACGGGACCGGGATCTCTCTCGGGGTTACCAGGCCCCTTCCGAGCCGCCTGACTCTCTTCCTTGCGGGCGGCGGGGCTACGCTTCCTCAACTCTCTGACCTGTTGACTTATCTCCTGCTTGAGCCCCGGGTCGAGGGGCTCCCCGGGGTCTAGCGCGACGCGGATGCGGGGGATCTGGCTAGAGAGGATCTGGGCACCCGCGGACGGCGTGCGTCGAGGGGTTTGGGCTCGGGGTTGGCCGCGGGGGGCCGGGGACGACGGCGGCTGGTTGAATGACTGATGGTGGCGCAGGTTAGAGCGGGGCGGGTTACCGCCTTGAACCTGCGCTTGCGGCGCCACCTGGGAGTCAAAGTCAGAGCAGGGACATGAATCACCAAGAAAAGACAAAGCAGGGCTTGAGTTCCGGTCTCCTGAGGATCCCGACGGTTCGCCTATCGTAGATTGTTACATGATACGGAAAGGCCACTCGGTGTTACAAGGCATTATCCAGGCTACAGAGTATCGAGACCAAGGCCAAGAATGTCAGAGGTCCACACCAAAACCGAGACAGATGGACATAGACATAGGCCGATACCCGAGTTGATGGTTTACAGTGGTGTTCAAAATTCAGGGATTCAATAACCACTAATACGGTCTACGACGGTAATGAGAACTTTCTGTTATACTTAACAAACGAGGCGTTTAAACAGAGCAGAATGATTGGCTGCTTGCAAAGTTGACTCTTGATTCGATTCTTAATTTGTTTTTTTACCTTCTTGGCATGCATAGAAAACAAGGAGGAGATCTTTGACCAGAGCAGCCTGCTGGAGGATGTGACCCGTTTGAGTGTCCAAACCAGAAATTACGCAGGATTTTAATGATGTCACCCACTTCTGAGAGATGATTGGACAAAGCTTTACCGATTGCAATCGTTTTTAGATCTTACAAGATGGCTCTCAAAACACAACTTAAAAAAAGGCAAACATAAGTACTTATTTTCCCTCAAAAACACAAACGAACAACTTGTGACTGACGGATCATTTTAAGGTTTACAGGTGATAACATTCAAATTTATTTTGAAAATATACCACGTCATCATTTTAGAGTAGGATAAGGGGCTTTAGAAAATGGATGATGCCTGGTATTTTTTTCAGTCTAGCGTGGAAACGCAGTACAAGTATAATTAGGACTGGTGATACGGTATCACTGATGCTTGCAGAGTTGACTGAAAAAGCTGCTTATGAAAATAATTATTTTTTTTTACCTTCTTGACATGAATATATGTCTTCTTAATGTACCAAACATTCAATTCTTTAAAAAAAAAAAAAAAAATCCAAATAGGACTTTTAATAATCGTACCACCAAGATGCGATATCGGCCCATGCCTTGTTGGACAGCGATTTGTCAAATTGGCGCGCGGGTTTGACGTTTCCACCAATCAATGCGGAGTTATGGGACTTTTGAATCAGGCACCTCTTTGGCCCAGGCCGGCTTGTCGTTGGGATTGCCCACGTCTTTGTAGTGGTAGAGCTGCTTCTTGTCGGCCTGCCGTCCCTCCTGTTGCTGCTGCTGCTGCTGCTGCTGTTGCTGCAGCGACACCAG
Source organism: Hippichthys cyanospilos (assembly GCF_059441005.1). Taxonomy (NCBI): domain Eukaryota; kingdom Metazoa; phylum Chordata; class Actinopteri; order Syngnathiformes; family Syngnathidae; genus Hippichthys; species Hippichthys cyanospilos. The sequence continues at coordinate 2,582,786 of NC_142382.1, forward strand.
GTAGGCCCTCTCCTGCTGCAGCTGCCTCTGCAGACGCTCGGCCTGACGCTGCTCTTCCACCTGCTTGCGCTTGTACTCCTTGAGGGGAAGACAAGACGGACCGAAATCAGCCGCGTCGCACGTTCCCAAGTGGGGAGGAGCGGATGAAAGGATGATGTGATTGAAGAAGTTTATCCCGCTTTGCTATAAACGGAAGATCCAGTTCGAAACTGCTCTCGACTTGAGGCGGAGTAAAAGACAAAAAAAGAACAACAAAAGACTCTCCGGAATTTCCGCTAACTACCCGAGCTGAACTTACTCGATGCTAAGTTTCTCAGTTGAGATGATGCGTCACTATTTGCGTAGGAATTAAAAGTCAGTGATTTGATGTAGATGATACATCTGATCGGCAAGGCTGATTTTGGGGGGAAAAATCAAATTAATGCCTTCATTTTTCAATGCCATTGATGGAACTTGCAGCCATCTTGGTTTAACCCAGGAATGTTGTTTGATCCCATCATTAATATATCAAGTTTCCTCATCAAATACAGTTTTTTTTTTAACCCCTAATATTGTACTCTCTGATACCAAAATCGATTCAAAACGATATCAGCACGAATGACACATGTCTTCATGTATTTTTTTTGCAAAATATTAATAGAATAGAGTTTTTTATATATATATATATATATATATATATATATATATATATATATATATATATATATATATATATATGTTTTTTTTCTCCTTTAAAATCCTCATTGTGTGAAGCCTAATTTGTCACTACTTTTGTTGGGAAGCAGAAACACACTTATGTATTCTTTTTTTGTGTGTGCATGCGATGCATTCAAGGACTGACAACAAAACTGGACATAAAAATCACTAAAACAAAGACTATGATTCCACAAGATGGCACTAATTCATTATACATACGATACTGAAGTAGTACCACTCAAAAGCATATTTCCATTAAAAAAAATTATAATAATAATACTTGGACTCTGGAGGAAGAAGCAGGCAAATACACACTTAAAAAAAAAAAAAGTGTAAAACCCTCTGACGGATGCTGCAGCGGACGTGTAAACATTGAGGTAGGTTACCAGCAGTAGCGCCTGTTCCTGTAGAAGCTGCTGCTGGAGAATCTCTAACTGCCTTTGCTCTTCCTCCAGCTGTCTACGGATATACTCCTGAGCAGCGTGTGAGGAAAAAAAAAAACAAAAAAAACATAACAGGAGCAATGCTGAGAAATGTTAGTAACATTTGGATGCAGACAGCGGAGGGGGAAGTGGAAGAGGCGGCCATGGAACAGGAACAGGAACGGGGTGGAGAAACCTTGGTGCTTTTTTTTTAATGGCATGTACGGCAGTTATTTATTCTTTTTTGTTATAAGAAGGTTTAATCATTCACCGCCAATATAGTAAAAAAAAAAAATACAAAAATCTCGAAAAATATCTTATAATTTAACAAAAAAGGAAGACCCGATATTTGACGCAATTTTATCACCAAAAATATTGAATCGTTTCATATAAAACTAACCTTCAAAACATTTTGTTTTGTTTTGAACTGTTGGCTTAGTTAAGGTTAAAAAAAAAAAAAAGAAGTATTGTTCACAAAATAACCCAATTTCTTGGGTTGCTTCATGGGTTATTCATTTGATCCTTTGGTTTAAAAGTGACCCAATTTACAGATGGAAAATTTGTCTCAATTCGACCCGAATCATTGGCTTGTTTTAAAAGAAACAACCCAATTATTCTTATCTTAAACAAAACACCTAATTCTGGAGGGATTATTTGTGCAAAACTACACAAAACATTAAATTCGGTCAAACCGACCCAATTTTAAACCAAAAACTTCAGATTTATTATTCTTTTTTAATTCTGTCGAAAACAGTAACAAACACAACATTTGGATTAATCATAAAACATTAACGTGACTATTATTCGTGAAACATTTCAGGTTTTTTAATTACTGCAAAAAAATTCTGCTAATTTTTGTCAATTACAAAATCATCAAACCGGCCTGCTGGCTGTATGTTTGAGTGCTGCATCCTAGTGGCCAAGAGTGGAATTGCACCCAAAATAAACATTATTATTCATAGAAATCGTATGGAAAGAAAAGCATAACTTAGGCCACATCTTTCCAAATTTTCACGCAGGTGATGCAATCACCTGAGATTGCTGGAAACCCGCCGGATATATTTTGCGTATTCCTGCCGACGAGCGCTAATACCAACCTGTTCCCGTTCGGCGTGCCGTCGCTCTTCCTCTCGACGGAGCTGCTCCATTTCTTCGTATCGCCTCCTCTGCTCTCTTTCGTGTTGCTTCCTCAGCTCGCGTTCGCGCTGCTGCTGCTGTGGGGGGGGGGCACACTTTAGACCGCTTGGGCGATTTTGAAGGAAAAAAAAAAAATTGGGGTTGCTCAGCAGGCATTATTTGTTTATACATGTAGAAAATAGTTATAAAACTGATGATTAAACTACCTAAGATTTTTTGAGAAACTAATAATCCTTTTGAGACCTTTCGACGGGAATGTCTATTTTTTTTAAACGATCGGCCGATTAATCGGTAATTAAAAAACTCAAATCCAGCCCTAGCATTTATAGACATGTATTATACGTGAATTCGATCTTTTGGTGAGCCGACAGTGGCGCGTTGCCGATTAATCGACGCCATGCTACGCTAGTCATCGCTAACCTCCTCCAGCCGGCGCCGCTGCTCCTTCTGCTCCTCGATGCGCTTCTGCCTCTCGGCCAGCAGGAGGCGCTTGTGCTCCTCGTTCTGCTGCTGCTCCAGCTGCTGCCGCCGCTGCGCCTCCGAGCGCTCCTTATTGGCCAGCTGCAGGCGCAGGAAGTCCCGCCGCAGGGTGGACTCGCCGGGGATGTTGATGATGGAGCTTGAAGAAGAAGAAGGAGGAGGACGGCGTGAAAGGGCCAGGGAGGCTTCCGTCTCCTCGCCGGCCGGCCGGCGCTGGCTGACCTGGGCTCGCCCGCGTCTCTTTCCTCGTCCTCTTCCTCGCTGCCGCTGTATTCGTACTCGGTCTCGTCTGGCATATCGAGAGACAGGCGGGGAATACGGTGAGTGGAACGAAGGGATCGGAGCGCTCTTCTTCGTCATTGAAAGTCACCGCTCCCGACGTTCACAATCGATCGTTTTTTCCACCTTGAGACGCGCTGCGAGTGCAAATCTCCAAGTTGTCAAGACGAAGAGCAGACGAGGACCTTACCGTATTATAAGGCACACAGCGTGAAGTCGACATTGCGGTTTATAATCCGGTGTGCCTCATTTCATGTAGCCCATGAAATTCCATTTTTATCTCTGCATTTCAGTTCGGAATGTTACGATGAAAACGTTCATAACACCCTGTTTTTTTTTTTGTCTTGGCGTTGGTCCAAGCATATTTTGATATCATCAATTGGGCTGATTTATCAGATTGTTTTGTTGACATTCCCTTTAAAGCAGCTCCATCTAGTGGATGCATAACGCAACCCCAGCCACTACTAAAGCTTCTATTCTATGAGCCTTACAATGTGGTGCACCCTTCCCTTGGCAAAATGCTTGATTTCCAAATAATCTAATTCCAGAGTGACTCCTGAAAATGGCGGAAGCAATCTCCTTATTCCAGACGCCCTTGACAAAATGGTGAATTTTAGAGTAATCTAATCCCTGTGTGACTCTGGAAAACCACACAAAAAAATCTCCCTATTCCAGACTCCCTTGGCAAAATGGCTGATTTTAGGGTAAAAATCATAATTCTAGATTTCCTTGGGAAAGTGATTTGATTTCAAGAGGAATCCCTTTCTCGACTCCACTAACAAAACGACAGATTTTAGATTATTCTAATTCCAGTGTCCCCCGAATATGACTGAAGAAATCCTTTATTCCAGATTCCCTTGGCAAAACGCTTGATTTTAGTCATCAAATTCCAGAGTGACTCCGGAAAATGATTGAAGAAAATCACCTTATTCCAGATTCCCCTGACAAAATGCTTGATAAAAAAAAAACAAATCTAGAAAGACTCCTGGAAATAACTGAAGAAAATCTCCTTATTCCAGATTCCCTTGGCAACATGCTTGATTTTAGCATAATCAAATTCCAGAGCGACTCCTGAAAATGGCGGAAACAATCTCCTTATTCCAGAATCCCTTGGCAAAATGCTTGATTTTAGCGTAATTTAATCCCAGAGTGACTCTGGAAAATAACAAAAACAATCTCCTTATTCCAGAATTCAGGGTGATCCCCTAACTCTAGAGCGCCTTGAAAAAAGTCAATGTTATTCCAGGCTTCATTGAAGATCCATGAAGATCCGAGCGCGCTCCGTTTTGTATAATAAGAATACAAAGACAGGGAAAAGAAACAAGAAGCAAAAATCCGAATCTCACCCCTCTCGCCCCGCTTCTTCTTGGTACGGTCGATGTGGTCCTTGAGCTGGATGCGCACCTGCCTCTCGTTGGGCAGGTCCCTGATGAAGGGGTGCTTGAGGAGCTGCTCCGTGCTGGGCCTCTGCCCGTGGCTCTTCACCAGGCAGCTCTCGATGAACAGCTGGAACTTCTTTGACCTGAAGAAGAAGAAAAAAAAAACGAGCTAACTCATTTTTGCTATTTCTTTCCGACAATTTTCTTGTACGGGAAGTCAAAATATTCAAAATGGCTGCCCGATGGAGCCCTCACCATTTTTTGGACTTGAGTCTGGGCGCCGGGTTTCGCGGGATGAGGAAGAGGGCTCTCATGGGGTGCATGTCGCACAGCGCTGCGGGGTCACAAGTCATTTCAAAAAAAATATCAGCTCGCGCTGGATGTTTACTACCTTTAAAGATTCGGTTCTGTCATTTTACAAATTGGATTCCCGACGGTACTTACGCGGAGCTCCTTCAGCCATCTCGATGGCCGTGATGCCCAGTGACCATAAATCGCTCTGCAACAAGATGGCCGCGTCAGGCGACCCCCCAAGGCGTAAAAGCCGTCCCGCGCCGATTTCTACCTTAAAATCGTACGTAGCGTCGGGGTTCTCGTCGCAGGCGATGACCTCTGGCGCCATCCAATACGGCGTCCCGATAAACGTGTTCCTCCTTCCCACCGTGCGGTCCAACTGGGCCGAAACGCCAAAGTCCACTAGCCCCCGAAAATTTACGAGAATATTCTCAATTCCATGGGTGGAAAAACCATTTGGTAAACACGCTCCTCGACGAATGAAAATGTTCGATAATTAAATGAGCCATCGTACACTTTTAGCAGTTTTTTCACGTTGAGAAGATTAAAATAACTACTAATACGCGCACACACACACACACACAGTTTGCAGTTTCCGTTTGGCCGAGTGCCTTTTTTACGTGACGGCACCCACCTAGTTTGACCTCGGCGTTCTCCGTCAGCAGGACGTTCTGTCCCTTGATGTCTCGATGGATGACCTTGTGCTGATGGAGATGAGTCAGGCCCTGAAAACACGCACGCGCGCGCACGCACACACACACACACACGCAAACTCAGTGAAGGACGCCCGAGCCATGAGCCAAGTGGAGATGATTACCAAGATGGAGGCAACCTCATTTTCAAGAGGACGTCGCTTGACGGATTAAAACTCCTTAGCATCATCTACTTAGCTCTTTTTTTCATACACTTCAGTTACAGCTTGAACTTTTTGGCTGCCGGGAAAAAAATATACAAGTTGTTTTTGTATAAATCCAAAAATTGACACATTCAAAATATACTAAACAACAGGTACTAAATACCTGTTAAAAGCTTTGGAGAAAATATTTGTTGAAATATTTTCTTGTATATATGTATGTGCAGGTCCATCTATCTTTTTATATATTAATTCAAAAAATATACTAAACATATCGATTTTAAAATGGAAAACATATCAAAGAACTAATACCTATCATTTGGCTAAAAAAACATTTCTTGACAAGACTATACTTACAGTATAAACTTCTGGAAAAAAACGTTACATGTATTCAGTTCATACGTCATTGAAAGACACGATCCAATAAAGTGTAAATATTTATCAGTTTTTGAAAAGAAAGCCCCCCACCCCCCACCCCGTTTTACAAACGCAAAACAAGATAAGCGGAGACAGGCGAGGAAGAAGAGAAAAAGAAACATCCGGCGTCTAACAGACGAGACGCGGCGGCGGCGGCGGCGGCGGCGATAGCGCTGCCCTCAGCACGATCGGGTGAGATGAGCATCAGGACGCGCGGCGCTCGCCGTCAATTACCACAAGCCAGGGGATGAAATATGAATGACGCTCACCCTGAGGATCTCTCGGCAGATGTAGGCCGTCCACTCTTCTTTCAGAGAGTTGCCCTTGGTGTTCTTGATCAGGTCCGTCACCGAGCCGGCGCCGCAGAACTCCATGACAAGCTGAGTGGAGCAAAAGGACGGATTACAACGAATAACAATAGCGCAAAACATCCAGCTAACTAGTGTTTCTTTTTTTTTGTTTGTTTTTAAATACAATTCTAAAGATTTACCTGGACGACAACATCTAAATTCAGTTATCCAGCTAGCGGTTAATGCTAGCATGCAAGAGAAACGAAAGTTAGCATGCTAGACAAAAATGATCCAGCAAATAGCTAACAAAAGAATGTCCAAAAATGTTATTCAGCTAGCGGCTAATGAACGTATACCAGAAAAAAAAAAACTAGTTCACAGCTAATTTTAGCTTGCTAAAGGAAAAAAAAAATAGCTAGTGGCTAACTTAATAGAAATATAGATAGCAGCTAATGCTAGCATGCCAAAGAAAACTTATCAAACTTCCTAAAGTTAGCATTCCAGAGAAACACTATCCAGCTAGCAGCTAAAAACAGCATGGCATGAAATTGTTACCTAGCTAGCAGCTAATCCAAGTACATACAAAAACATGTTATCTAGATTGTACCTAAACTTAGCATGCCGGAGGGAAAAAATATCCAGCTAGCAGCTAACAATGGCATGTCAAAAAAAAATGGATCTAGCTAGCAGCTAATGCAAGTAAGCCAGAGAAAAATTCTAGCTCAATGCTGATTTAGCATGTGCGAAGAAAAATGATCCAGAGAGTAATTAACAATAACATGCTAGAAAAATATTATTCAGGTATCAGCTCATGCTAGCATGCCAAAGGAAACTTAGATATCTTGTACCTAAATTTAGCACGCCATGTATTTAACATTAGCATGCCAGAGTTAGCAGCTAACAGAGAAAAAATGTTATCAGGCTAGCAGGTAATGCTAGCGTTCCAGAGAAAAAATATCAAACAAGCAGCTAATCTTAGCATGCAAGTGAAAATCTGTTATCTAGCTAGCACCTACAGAAAGTCTAATGTTAGCATAGCGGAGCAAATTTGCAGCTGACATTAGCATGACTGGTAAAAATAACGGCTGCCTTGTTGACGTTAAATACGAAGGTAGTACTTTGAATTTCTCAGTAGGTCAGGAAGTGATTGAGGACGAGAGGCCGCCGTTGTTTTTCCGAGCGATTGGGCGAGATTAGCGTCACATTTTTGTTAGCATTAACGGCTCACGGCTTGCCTTGTTTACACACACGCGCGCTGATCCCCGGCCGCAAATGGCGTGGGAAAATGTTACATTAAGCGCCTTAGCGCATTTTGCTTCAGAAAACGCTGTGCCTCGATTTGGGGTGAAAATGAGGCCCTCACTCAAATAAATGACTTTTTTCTTCCTTCTGTGCATCCTTCCTTTTCCATCCCTCCTGCCATCCTTTCTTAATATCCTAGTTTCCTTGCATCTTTTTTTCTTCCATTGCCTCCTTCCTTCTTTCCTTCCATTGTCGCTGTTTTTTTCCTTCTTTCAAACCTTGAATAGTTCCACACTTTTTTTCCTCCCTTCCCAGCTGCAGAGGAAATGTCTGATTCCTTCCTTCCTTTTCCTTCACAGTGTCCTTCCTTCCTTTTCTTTCACATAGTGTCCTTCCTTCTGCCTCATTTCCCAGCTGGCCAGGAAATGTCTCCCTTCCTTCCTTCCTTCCTTCCTTCCTTCCTTCCTTCCTTCCTTCCTTCCTTCCTTCCTTCCTTCCTTCCTTCCTTCCTTCCTTCCTTCCTTCCTTCCTTCCTTCCTTCTTTCTTTCTTTCTTTCTTTCTTTCTTTCTTTCTTTCTTTCTTTCTTTCTTTCTTTCTTTCTTTCTTTCTTTCTTTCTTTCTTTCTTTCTTTCCTTCCTTCCTTCCTTCCTTCCTCCTTAGTTCCCACCAGGCGACGAAATGTCTGATTCCGTCCTTCCTTTCCTCCTTTCTTTTCCTTCACAGTGTCCTTACTTCCTTTTCTTTCTTTCACATAGTGTCCTTTCTTCTGCCTCATTTCCCAGCTGGCGAAGAAATTCCTTCCTTCCTTTTCCTTCATAGTTTTCCTTCCTTCCTTCTTTCCTTTTCCTTCAGTTTTCCTTCCTTCCTTCCTTTTCTATCAGTTTTCCTTCCTTTTCCTTCACAGTCTTCCTTCGTTCCTTCCTTCATTTTCCTTCAGTTTTCCTTCCTTTTCCTTCAGTTTTCCTTCCTCCCTTCCTTCCTTTTCCTTCACTGTTTCCTTCCTTCCTTCCTTTTCTATCAGTTTTCCTCCCTTTTCCTTCACAGTCTTCCTTCATTCCTTCCTTCGTTTTTCTTCAGTTTTCCTTCCTTCTTTGCTTTCCTTCCTTTTCCTTTATTTCTTCCTTCCTTCCTTTTCCTTCACAGTTTTCCTTCTTTCCTCCCTTTTCCTTCAGTTTTCCTTCCTTCTTTGCTTTTCCTTCAGTTTTCCTTCCTCCCCTCCTTTTTCTTCACAGCCTTCTTTCCTTCCTTCCTTCCACTTCCTATCTTTGTTTCCACCTTTCTCAAATAAGTAAATCCCCTCCGTATATTGCGTTAGCCAAGTCTCATAAGCCCCGCCTCCATCTGCAGTTGAGTAACAAGAGCGTACCCATAGCTGGTCGTCGATCCCCGGGGGGTTCTTTTTGATGAAGGCGCCATAGTAAGTGGCGATGTTGCGGTGGTGGCTGTACTTCTTCAGCATGTTGATTTCCGCTTTGATCTCTTCTTCCTCATCCTGGAACACACACACGCAGGAAAAAGAAAACAATGTAGCAAATTCAGATTTTGACACAGACACCAACGCCAGCCACTGACCATGTTTTGTTTGTTTTTAATTATGACTTTGCAAAAAGGATCATTTGGACATTTTAGATGACAATGCCACTCAGTTGAGCAGCAATTTTTGCTGGATTGTTGTGTGAAACTGAAAATGATGATTTTCCGATGTGACAATTCCCTTTTACTGGGTTCTGTGTAAAAAGCACTGGTCTACCTGTGGCAATTTTCAGGATTTCTGTTTGAAAGAAACTAAAAACAGTGTCTTCTGTTACAGCTTGGCTAGAATGATTTTGGCAGGATCTCTGTGTGAAGGTGACTGGACACCGGAATTAAACTGGTTATCAACAGATATTCGGAATTTTGACAAATATCAACCTTTACTATCGTAAAGTTATTAATATATTCAATAAACTAAGAGATTTTGATGATTCGTTTTAGTTGTGAAAGTAGTGAAAAGGTAAACAAAGATGAGTAAAACTGCTCTTATTTTGAAAATGTAGGTAGCAGGGGGCGGCGTGATGACAGCAGCCTTCCTGTGTGGAGTTTACATGTTCTCCCCGTGCCTGCGTGGGTTTGGGCAATTTTCTCTGACAAAAAAATAATAAATTTCTGATAGCAGGTTGAAGTATGGCTGATTAAAAGCAACAATCTGCTGACTTTGCTGGGTTCCGTGTGAAACAAATTCCACTACTGCCCTGATTTTGCAGGCTCTCAGTGAAAAAGCCCCAGATTATGTTTTTTTTTTTCTTTTTCGGGGCCCTCGTTCATCCCCTCCCACTGTTTCATTGTTGCCCAGAGTGGTGGGTGTCATCTGGAAATAGAAGTGAGATCCGGCTCTCCTGCTTGGCAGACACGCTCGAGACCACACTGCTGTCCCGATAGCGGCGGCTAATATTACCATGGCGATAGGCCTGTCCTCATTTTCCTCGCTGCCACTGACTCATCGCTCTTAATTAGATGACACGCTGCTATCATCGTGGGAGTTGACGCTTGACGTGAGACAACGTGTGTGTGTGTGTGTGTGTGTGTGCGCACCGCTTACCCCAGTGACATCCATGACCTTGATGGCTGCCAGCTGCCCTGTCTTAACATGGCGACCCTGCAGAAAGACAGGAAGCAAAACAATTAGAGAAAGAAAAACTAGAAATATTCTAAAAAAAATAATGTACGAATGCATGGTTGGAGATTAGTAGTGTGAATGCCTATTCTTGCCTGCTAAAAATAATAAAAAATGTATTTTTTTTAAATGTTCTTCAGCTGAAACCAGTTTCCGCCAGTAGGGGGCGTTTTTCCCCTTTTTTTGGTAAATGTCCCAAACATGTTTTAACCAGGGGAAAAAAAAAAAAGACTTTTTTGAACCGTCAAAAGAATTTCTTTGTTTTTTTTCTTGTTTTTTTGTGGGGGGATGGGGGGCATTATTTGAAAAAAAAAACCCAAAACTTCTGGGTTGGCTTTTATGACTGTCATATAAAAATTCGGGATTTTTTTTAAAAAAATTTTTAAAAAGCCGATTTCCACCTGAAGAAAACTCCCCTTTTTTGTTTACTTTTTTTAAGAATTGTTTTTGCAAACACTTATTTGCTCATTTGCTCCCCAGTCAATTCCAAAAAAATATAGTCAGAAGCAAGTATGTAAGGGTTGAGGGGTAAAAAACGTTTTGTTTTTGTTTTTTTTGCTGCTTACCCTGTCTTTGTTTTTTGTTTTTTTTGTACTGGCGGCTAATAAAAATACAGTGATGGAAATGGTCTACGGTTAGCTAAAAAACAAACAAAATCATAAAATTTAAAAAAGCACTTGTTTTCTTCACCCAAATCTCAGAAACAAACACATTCAACTTTCTTCTAATTGCCCAAAATGGCCGCCTGGTAAGCAAATTTCATACCAGGTTGTCATAAAGCGCTAATCCTCAATGGGAACCCTTCAAATCCAAATAGTTTCAGGATGCTAACTTGACAGCGAGCATTGTATGCTAGCATATCAAGGGGACGTCCGGATTCTGCGGCGATTGCTCAGTCGATCAGAAAATGGGCCAGAGGTATCACGACGCTTTATCGAGGTTACCCCAAAGCCTCGGGGTGCGCCCGAAGAGAGTCAACCATCATGAAGCTAACGAGGCTAAGCATGCTAACGCCAACAAATCGCCTCACTTCAACTCGTCTGGATGGATTAGCATCAATATGTCGGGTTTTATATCTCGTGCGGAGCCAACTAGCAATTCCGACCCCCAAATTTATCCGGATATAATTATGATATTATATCATATTATAAAGGAAACAAGGACAAAACTGAGCTCCTGGAGGAATTGCTCTAAAACAGATGGCATTGTGGGGAGGTCTTACTCCAAAGCGCCCCCTGGGGGCTTCCACCAAAGGGTCACCGCCATAACGAGCCAAAGATATGGGGGGGGCTGGCCCAGTTAAAAAAGGGTCATTCATTCATAAAAAGAGGACAAGTTGCTGTTACAGTGTTTGGAAAAAAACATTACAAATGCATTTGTTTTTTTTTCAAAGTTCTATTAACGGAGTTAGCGGAAAAGCAAAGGAAATGTGTGTGGAATATACAGTGATTATATTAGGTCACAGGTGTGGAACTCCAGTCCTAGAGGGCCGGTATCCTACATGTTTTCAAACCCTTTCCCTCCAAAACACCTGATTCAAATGATTGGGATCATTTTAAAGCTCTTGCAGAGCCTGCTAATGAGCTAATCATTTGAATCAGGTGTGTTGGGGAAAGAAAACCGGAAAACATGCAGGATGCCGACCCTCGAGGACTGGAGTTCCACACCTATGTTTTAGGTAATGAAGTAATGATTACAATTAAAATACGTAATAATCAATTGCTTCAGGTACTCAAGTGAAGTACCTAAATGCTGTTATTTGGTACTAAATAAATTCAGTACTAAAAAAAAACTAAAAATAACGTCTTTGGGATTAAATGAGTTAATATAGTTGTAAACATTAAAAAAAAAAAATGAAGACAGTTTCACCGATAGTTCACGGATAGAGTACGTCAATTAGTGAATTTAGTTGAGTCAAAGTCAAAAGAGCGTCTGGAAGCGTCCAAACCCCGACACGGACGTGTCCTCTGCGCGACCTAACCGGCAAAATCAAAAGCGGCACGCAAATGATCTGCTGCCAGCGTTCCCTGGCTTGAAATTCACAGCGCTTGGTGCCAGATGGACCACCAATGATACTCGCCAACACACAATCAGCTTTATTTGAATCCACACTAAAATGTTCCCTTTCACACATAACTGTCACATAGGTATCGAGTTCTCGAGGCGACTGCCGATACCTGTCGCCGATACTTCACCAAAAGTCATCCACAGCAGTTCGAGACGTGAGGAAATTTTAGGTATCAGATGCAGATTCTTTATTTGTAATTTAGTATACAAAACTACTAAGTATTATAATTTAGATACCTGCAAATATAACACAAGCACTTGTTGAAATGTTCAATTTTTGTTTTTTGCACTGTTTTATTTTTTTGTTCGCTGTACATGGAAATCAGCGACCTGAAAATCCGAGGTCGAAATATCATTGTTTTTTTTTCCCCCCACACAACTTTTCTAACTTCATAATAATCAGTTTTATTCTGTATTTCACATTCCAAAACAGTGAATTTCATTTTACCGCCTCACCATTTTTGACATCACTTCCTGTTTTTTTTCAATTCAATTCTCTTGCTCCCCTGTAAAATTTGTGTTTTCACCAAGTGGTGATTGGACTGATTGGCCTGTACCCATAATTTTTACTTTTTGAATTAAAAGACCTGGTATTGGTCCCATACTGATACTTTTTTGGGTATGTTTTTCCTTATAAATACCTTTTAATGAATGAATTAAAAATGTAATGAAATCTTATAATGGGATGCAGCTCTTCTGTTGGATTACATCACATTGTTTTTCAATGACGACACAACAAGGAAAAAGGATTGTAATGGTGTCCATTTTTTGGTATCCGCCTTTGATGCTGATCCCCGTCCTCCGCCCGTTTGTGACCTAAATCTGCAGTTTTTCCCCGCTCGCTCTTATCCCGGCCGATTCGTTCTTCTTATCCGACCCTCTTAGCCCCTTTTCATTATCGCCCGCTTTCCGCTGGCTAAATTCCTCGTTCGTCTTTGCCACGACGTCTCGGCTAAGTCTAATTCCCGCGATGCCGGGCCAGGCGTCCGTCGCCTTTTGTCGGACGAGCAAAACAAAAAGACGCGCAGCTGCTTCCGCCCCGGAGCGACTTGACCACGGTCACAACATCTCGTGGCGTTCCGGAATCCGTTCGCGTCCTCGTCGAGAGGAAAACATGTCACTCGCAGGGAAATCGCGGGCGGGGACGGCGGCCCAGGTGCGCTAGCGCGATAACGCGGCCGATTGGAAAGGCGCGTTTGGCTAGGATGCCCGTGCACGTGACGCAGACGGCGAACTGATAGCAAACTGATATCCAACCGGACTCCAGGCGGAGGCTTCACACAAGGGTCAATAATATCCCCTTTCGGCAGTATTTGGACCATTTTGGGACATTTTCTTTCACATCATTCTAGCAGTATTTCAGCCACACTCCTGGTAGCATGTTAGCTAAGTGGCGGAGCCATGTTGGAATTTGAGATAGATAACAGATTTACAACGCTTCCTCCTCCCAGAGTCTCACCTCGCACCTTGCGATTTTAATGAGGAAGCGCAGCTTTCGGGTACTCCTACAAGACACGTGATTCGCTCCCGGTCGATCGGGCGTCTCGTTACCCTGGCCCTAACCCGTCTCGACCAAAATCCGATTCCTAAACCCTACGAGCAAATCTTGACACAACAACGGTCTGAACTTGTGGGGTCCATCACAATGGTCCAAGTACAAAAAGTCCCCTTGAAGACAGTCAAGGGAATATTTGATCGCCACCATGTAGCAAAAACCAAGGGCACACACAAATACACACACGCACATAAGCGCTGGTGGCTGCAGATTTCTTCATCCTTTCCCGCTAGGGGTTTGACTTCGGCGGGACTGGGACGCTTGCCACTGCCTTAATATAACCTGCTGCTGGATATCAGTGTGTAAGAGTACGTGTGTTTTGATTGTTGATGTGCATGACCGTCCGTGCCCTTGCCAAGTCAGTTCGGCGCACACACAAACACACACAAACACCATCGCCGGGACAAATTTACTATGCAGGACACTTCCTGCGGTAGCTTAGCAACAGTCTTGGCCGGGCATGAAACTTAAGCGCGCACGCACAAAGAGGAAAAGCGGGTGAGCGCTTTCCATGAAAGCCCGAGTCCGTCGTACAGGACGGGAAGCGAGGTTGAGGCAGAGGACAGGAAGGAAGGAGACAGAAAAGGAAGCACGGCGAATGACTTTTGGAGGACCGGAGCGGAGGACTTGTTTGTTCCCGTGCTGGATTCTCACTCCCATTAGAAGTGGCAGACTTATTGTTGTACATGTGAAAAAAAAATTCTCAAAGAAATACAATGACAGGTCATTTAAAGAAGATTCATACCACCAATGAAGTTTTTTCCATAAAATTTCACAAAGGTAAAGGGAATTTTCGATCAATTCTAATTTGTAGTAATGGGAAAATGAAGCTTCATGAAGCACTGGTGATATTTTTTTTACTCCTTTAGAAGGTGCTCTTGGTTTAATGTTTAACATGAAAGAAAGATCAATACTATAGCGTTTTCCTTAAAAATTCACAATTTTCTATCATTCTATCATTTTCATTTTGAAAATGAAGCTTCATGAAGCACCTGTGATATTTTACTCCTTCAGTTGGTGCTCTTGGTTTAAAAATAAGTATTAAAGAAAGAACAATACTATAGCATTTTCCTTAAAATTTCACAATTTTCTATCATTCTATCATTTTCATTTTGAAAACGAAGCTTCATGAAGCACCTGTGATATTTTACTCCTTCAGTTGGTGCTCTTGGTTTAAAGATAAGTATTAAAGAAAGAACAATACTATGGCATTTTTCTTAAAATTTCAAATTGTTGTATCATTCTATCGTTTTCATTTGGAAAACGAAGCTTCATGAAGCACCTGTGATTTTTTTTTTACTCCTTTTGATTACGCTCTTGATTTAAAGATAAACATTAGTGAAGTGGAAATTTATGATACTTCCTCTGTGTCTCTGAACCAAGTGTGCCATCAAGATGAGTAATAAAAATATCACAAGTGCGTCATGAAGCTTCATTTTTTCCATTAAAATAAACTACAATTACAGAAAATCACCACGTAATGTATCGGAATTTTAGTCACGTAGCCGATATATATAAAATATACGCCTCTAAATATTGCTTTATCATCTGTCTACATGTGCTGCGCCACCGTTTCTATTTATTGCTTTCAAAACCGTCCATCAAAGTTAGCCGTTAGCATTAGCATGCACGTGAGCATTAAACCAGCAGTCAGTTCTAACTAAATAATTTTCGATTCATCTGTCAGTCACCATCATAAAACATTTGAACATTCCCAACCGGCGAGTGTAGAAAAGGCGATAGAAAAAACAAAAGAAAATTCGAAACCCGCTGAATTCTCCTGATATGTTAAGCTTCTCCCTTATGATCCGCGTTTACGCACGATGACCCAGAAAAGGAGAAATCATGAATGAACGCTCGCGCTGGCTAAACGGTCGGCGAGTTACTGTAACGAAGGGGAAATGGGTTACGGCCTAATCTTAATCCTAATCTGAGCCATCCTGGTAATCCACGCACACAAACAAAAACATGAGAGCAAATTTGCTCAACGGCAAGTAAACCCGGGGCGCGTTGACATGGCAACCTCGGCGTATCGGCGAACGATTAGCATTCTGGTGCGTATTGTATCGGATAAATGGCGTTAGCTAAACAGTAACGACTTGCTAATTGTTCGCGGTTATGATATTGTGCCGCGGAAGTTAGCTTGCTATGGCTAGCAATAGCAAATGATAACGATTATGTTGACGATTTTGATAATGATCATCGATGTGAGAAATCGGTCGATACCAATCCCAGTAGTGATGGACTAGCTGCATATTTTTTACATATAGAGATGCAAATATATTTGAAAAAAATCATGAATCTGTCATATTTTTAAATTATCAATTGAGTAATTATATATTTCTTAAAAATCGTAAAATTTTCGCCACCGCAGAATTGTATTAAGGCTAATGAAACAAATAAGGTGAGCTAGATTCTCATTTTTATCTCGGAATTGTTTAAAATCATCATTTTGAGAGTAAAGAAAAAAAATTCTGACTTCTGAAAATAGTCAAAAATCTCATTCTCAAAATTTTCACTTTAGTTAGCATTGTCAATTTTTCCCTGAGAAATCTGAAAATAAAATGATCTGAGACTAGTTAAGAATTTTGACTGGAGTCAGAATTCTGAAAAACAAAAACGATCTGACATCAGAATTCTCAGTATAGTCACAATTCTCACTTTTCTCTGAGAATTTTGAAAATAAAGCGGCATGAGAAGAGTAAGAAATTAGACGTTGAAGTCAGAATTCTGAAAAAAAAGAAATAAAAACAGACTTCTGAATCCTCACAACTTTCACTTATAATCCTGAGAAAATTCAGAAGAATATCTGAATTCTCTGACTTTATTTTCCACATTTATGAAGAGAAAAGAATTTTGACGATTCTCAGAAACTTTGAAATTTTTCTGTTAAAATACTTACATTTTTTCACAGTTCTATGAAATAAAGTAAAATCCCTGACAATACACATAATTCTGACGATTATATTATATTATATTATATTAATTTATGCACGGAATTCTGACTTTTTCCCACAATTCTCAGAACAGTGTGAGAATTTTGAAAATTTCCAATTTTCTTCTTTATTCAGAATTGTGAGCGAATTCTGACTTCTCACTTTATTCTGAGATAACAATAAAAATATTGCCATTTCCCCCCCTCACATCGCAGATCTTCTGCTACAAAACGAGACCAACATTTCAAATGGCACCATTAAGAAAAGACTTTTTTGGGTTTCCTTCACCCGCGAAAACAGGCCAGAAAAAATCTGAGCGTAACGGCCATGCGACGGCCATGTTTCAGCCTCGGCCCCCCCGCGGCGTCAATCCTGAACTCCGTTGACCTTCGCTCCCATCACGCTCCGCGGCAGGTGGCGGGAATTACGGCCACTTTGGCCAAACGAATGGCCCAAAAACACGGTCCTGCCTGGCCCAACGCAAAGAAATAAGGCGGCAATCAAAGTGGCAAGCGCACCTCGCCGCACTTAAAGACACCTGCGATCTCCCGGACAACACAAACACACGCGCGCAAACACACATTGCTGCGGAATCAGTGAGGCGGTAAATAAAAGTGACAAAGGCCTCCATTCCAATCTCATAGCGCCAAGGAAACACAAAGAGGCGGCCCCGGGCGCCTCATGGCGATGAGACGCTTTCAAAACGAAGAGCCGTGACAAAAGAAGAGATTTCGCAGGAAGACCGGAGCGCTCCGGAGGTTTCGTCTTTTTTTTTTTTTTTTTTATTGATGGCTACACGTGCGGCTCAGTGTAAAACCGGACAATCGGCATGTGTCGAGTGTGTTATCTGCTAAAGCCTTTTGAAAGTGTAATCTGTCACCGACTCGCGATGCCTAATCGCTTTTTATTTTTTTGCCCCCCCCGCCCACGCCCGCCGGGGCTCCGACAAGATAATTAGCGAGTCGGCGGATGCAAAATTGCTAGCCAAACGCGCTAATCTCAGGTCACGGCAAAGAGATTTGGCGCAGTGCAGATCGATGGGAAACGTTTACACTTTCGCGGAAGGAAAAATGAACGTGGAAAAAGTTGCGTTGCTTTTATTGGTACTGCCCACTTGGAAATAAATTTTCCTTTATGCAAGCTAAAATGAGTTTGCCTCTTCTGGTCTAAATAGTAGGCTACTTTCTGTCACCAAATTGTCAGGTGCACCTAGGGCATGCAATAAAAAAAAACGCCAAATTACCAAACACAGTAAATTAGATTTTTCCATAAAACATGTGCAATACTTTTTATTAAAAATTATGGACAACTGAAAAGTTGTTCAAAAAAATGTGCTTAAAGACAAAACAAAGAAAAGAAGCATTAGTTTATTATTTAGTTATATACATCCTTCATGACGAGAAATTGAAAATCTATAAATACCTAAAACCTCCTTTTAAACATTTACAACAAAAAGCAATCTAAATCAACTTTCAACAACTGTTAACTTCTTTTAACAGCATTTATACAGGGTACAAGTTAATCTAAAACTGAAAAAAAAGTTACAATTTTTATTTTGTTATTGTACATTGGTTGAAAAATTCTGAACTTATTTAGCCATTCTCACTAATAAAATTGTAATATTTTATCAGAAATCACCTGCCCCTGCCCGCTCATATGACTACAAGATAATTAGCAAGTCTGCAAATGCAAAATTGCTAGCTAAACGAGCTAATCTCTAGTTTCAGCAGAGATTTGGCGGCAATGGCAAACTTTTATTGAAGGAAAAATAAGCAGAGAAATAAAGTTGCAGGAGGAGCTGTCAACACTCATTCTCACGCATTCTTAACTTTAGCTTCTTACAAAAAAAAACGCACCAACAACTCAATTTACGATTTCCTTGTGCGTCATATGCTCATTTTTTTACAAGTACAATTAATACCTAAGCGAACAATCAAGGGTTTGGGTAACAACCAATCATGACTCAGCTCGCAAATATCGTGGCTAAATTATCACCATTTTGTGGACTATATCGTTACTATTTTTCTTCTTTTTATGATTTTACTTTTGTTAAAAGGATACTAAATTTATTTAGCCATTCCCACCAGTGAAAATGTCATGTTTTGTCTATAATTATCTGCCTCCGCTTGCTCGCACCCTGACAAGATAATTACCAAGCCGGAGGACGCAAAATTGCTAGCCAAACGCGCTAATTTCAGGTCTCGGCGAAGAACTTTGGCTCAGTCGTGATCGATGGCAAATGCGAACACTTTCACTGAGGGAAAAACCAGCAGTGCTTAAATTTTCAGTTGTATTCCTTCAACGGGCGCGGTGCAGTACAAAAAATGTAAAGCGGGGAATTTTTCGTCTCCACTAGGTGGTGCTGTATGTAAAACAGAAATAAATCCATATCTTATTTTGGACTTCAACTCGGACCTTGTGGATTTAAGACTCGATAAAGATGGACGGACTTACGAACCGTCCGCCGGTGTGTTTTTGATGGATGCCCGTTTTTCCGATGAACGATGGACTATTAAAAACGGACAAAATGCCCGCAAAAATGCGTAGACTACTTCCCTCTAAATGTGAGGTGTCATTCTTATAAACACTTCCGTGTCGGGTTTAGGATACAGTACGATCATATTTTCCCAGCGTAGTTCTACCAAGGTACCGAATCGGTGAGTCGTTTACACCGATTGGGTCACAAGTGCACTCGCTCTCTAATTCACTCACTTAGCAACTGACCCATCCACTTATCCACTTGCTGCAAGTCTTAAGAAAAACGACAAACGCTTTCGCCGACGCCCACGTCGACAGACCGAGCGTAAAAAAATAAAACGAAAGAAAAATGACGAGTGGAAAGTGAATAGAAGACGAGCAGGCCGAGCGTGGCGGGCGGACTCAGCACATTGGCGTTACGCTCCCGTGGCGCCGGAGGTCAAAGCAAGAGGTCAACTCGCTACCCGACGCTAAAGATTGGAGGCAAGTGGGAGAAGAAACAAGAGCTGGAAGCGTTGTATGCGGCGTATGGAAAAGACGTGGTCGATACACGGGAGAAGTTATAGTAGCGATGATCAAATAACGGGACTGAAGTCATAACTATTATAGAAATTAAAATAGCAAAATTAATTTGCCAACTGCATGACCACTTAGACCTGCTTTTAGATGTTAGGTGTTAAAACATACGGGCCGCGGGCCGTTTCTGGCTCGCAAACGGGTTTAATCCGGCCGTCGAAATGATTTTGAAAAGTATAAAAATGTGCAGAATTTTTTTTCAACTAATGACAAACTTTTTCACTATTTTATGATTAATAGTAATGTTAAATTTTTATGATTAGTAGTGATGTTACACTTTTACTATTTGGGACAGCATCAAAAAGAACAACAAACCTTAAATTATATAACTATATACCATGATTTTTTTGTGGTTCTGCCCACTTGGGATTAAATGTTCCTCTGCAACAACCCCTGGCCTAAATGCTAGACTATTTTCTGTCGCTAAATTGTCAGGTGTGCCGAGGGCATGTA
The DNA here is from genome assembly GCF_059441005.1 of Hippichthys cyanospilos. Classification (NCBI taxonomy): domain Eukaryota; kingdom Metazoa; phylum Chordata; class Actinopteri; order Syngnathiformes; family Syngnathidae; genus Hippichthys; species Hippichthys cyanospilos. The sequence continues at coordinate 2,602,994 of NC_142382.1, forward strand.
ATAAAAACCGACAATTTCTCCAACAAAGTAAAGTAGATGTTGCTGGTCAAAACCTTTTATAAAAAAATAATGGACAACTATATATTAATTGTATACTTGAAACATGATTTTTAACATTAAAAATCAATTTAAATCAACATTCAACAACTACTTTTACAGCATTTATACAGGTTACAGGTTAGTCTAAAACTGAAAAAAATAACCATGTGCCTCAAAGTGCTTGAAATAAAAAATTCCAATCCTTATTTTATTGGAATTATACTTCCCATGGCAAAAACAAAGGCTTTCCCCTCCTCGATTAGTTGACGATTAATCAGTTCATTTTGACAGCTCTATTGCGCACCATGTATTCAAACGTGCGTGCGCACAGCGGAAATAGAAACGCAAGAGAGGCGATGCGAGCTTATCGACATCAGGCGCGGCTAATTGACTCGGGTGACGGCAGAGCAGCGGTGCATGGTGGGTAAGTGGGGCGCGTGGCCTTGGGTAAGAGCGCCGCTGAGGATGTAGGCTAATGAATGCCAGGTGCGTGTCGCAGCGCCGCGGCCACATCTGCCGTTCCCACGGTAACGAGCAGCATCCGCCTCGGTCACGGTTCAGGGCTCATTCTTAAGGACTCCGCCGATTCAAGCGTGTGCTCACGCGTGCGGGAAAAACGGCGCAAACGCCACAGAGGGGCGGGAAAACGCACCGTGGCGGTAGACGTGAAGAGGCTGATAATCGTAACCGTTTTGACAGGTTACCGCGGTGTTGGAAAGTCAAGGTTTCAAGAAGCATTAATAATCTCACTCACAGGCAATGCGTGTTTATTTTTGGACCTTTGTGGAAATGACACGGTATCACTAGTGCTTGCAGAGTCGACTCAACTTTCGTATTTGACGAAATGGCTCTCAAAATGCGATTTTCAAAACGCAAACGTCACAAACTTGCTTTCTATATCATTTTAAGCGTTCGAAACGATAAAATCCCTATGATATTTTGAAAAGATGTCACTATTTTTCAAGAGGATTGTCTAGGGAAGTATAATGTGCCTCACAGTGGACCTTTGTGGAAATGACACGGTATCACTAGTGCTTGCAGAGTTGACTCAACTTCAGGATTTTACAAGATAGCTCTCAAAAAACATGACTTTCAAACAGCAGGTTTCAAGAACCATTAATAATATCACTCACAGGCAACGTGTGTTTTTTTTTTTTTTTTACCTTTGTGGGAATGACACGGTATCAGTTGAGCTTGCAGAGTTGAGTCAACTTTTGTATTTTTACAAAATGGCTCTCAAAATGCGATTTTCTAAACGCAAACGTCATGGTGGTCAAACACACTTGCTTTCTGTATCATTTTAAGGGCTCCAAATGATAAAATCCCTATGATATTTCGGAAATATGTCACCATTTTCAAGAGGATTGTCTAGAAAAGACTAGTGCACCTCACAGTGCACACTTTTCTGGAAATGCGGTGAAGTTCGATACTTATAAGTCTAGTGATACGGTATCACTAGTGCTTGCAGAGTCGACTCAACAAGTTGCCTCTGAAAACAATCAGATTTTTTTTTTTAACTGTCTTGGCATGCATGTAGGATAAGAACAAGCTGTTTTTGTTTCAAATATACCTTATCAGTGACGATGTGACTTGCTAAGAAGAATTAAAAAAACAAGAACATTCCTGCTAGGCTAACGACGTAGCCTGCGTGGCGCTCGCCACTCGTCCCTGGGAGCCATCAAGGGAGAAAGATGACTTTCCCCGCGGGAATGAGCGGGCTGTGCAATTCATCAATTAGCCGATCAATAAGTTGTCTTGCGGCGCCACAGTTTCTGTTGCCGACCACTCAAGGCGTTTTGCACCGCTTACTAAACGGATCGGGAGAACGTTCAAGCAAATTTGTCGAAGATTTCGTACATGACCAACCACTGAGCCAGACAGGAAATGAATATGTTCACAAAAGAATAACTAAGAATCCGCATTCCACCATAATTATTGCATTGTATTTTTGTTATATAGCGTTTGTCTTTTTATAGCTCAGGGTATAAAAAAAAAAGGATTATGTTTTTTATTTGTTTGTTTTTATTCATGATTCTTTTTTTTAATTTCTGTACGTGTTTTTTTCTTTTTTAGACATTTTTCTGTTTGTTTTTCTTTTATTATACAGGATATGGTGTGTTTTTTTTCCATTATGTTTTTTTTTCTTTTCTGTTATATGTTTTAAGGCTGTAAAACCCTTTACCACAAATTTATCACACTTTTGAGGCATTGACCTTTTTTCGCATTTTCCCCCTCTCAAAAATCAGAAGGTCCCCTCAAAATAGTTCTTTGTAAAAACAGCTGTTTTTCCAAGTAGTATGGCAAAATATTATTATATTTAATAAATATGTAAATATGAGCATAAACATTAAATTGTATAAATATTTATATATTTAATAAATATAACAAATATTATATAAATATTTATATATCTATTAAATATAAAAATATTATATAAAATTATATAAAACTTGCACATCTGCATATACAGTATATATATATATATATATATATATATATATATATATATATAATATATGTATATATATATATATAAAATATATATATATATATATATATAATTTAATAAATATAAAAAATATTATATAAAATTATATAAAATGTGCATACCTGCACACACATATTATATATATATATTTAATAAATATATAAAAATATATATAAAATTATATAAAATTTGCATACCTACACACACACATATATATTTTTATATATATATTATTTACACATGCATTTTTAAAGAAAAATTCTAACATGCTCTTTCAAAGCTGTGTTCCAAAGAACAAGAAAAAAACCTTTTTGTTCTTAAAAATACAGGAAAAAATACAAGAGCATGATTTTCTTCAAAAATCTGCATCTTCAAAAATCAGATTCTTTCTATCCATATTCCTCCGATTCAGCACGGCTTTATTACTCCAAATAACGTATGGTATGACAAATTCCGAGTAGCTCAATTCCACGGCGAAACATTTGCGCTTTCTTGAGAGGAGGTATCGACTCACTAGGAGGTGTTGCGGCAGGAACGAGATGAGAACGTACGAGCGGGCGAGCGGAAGACGGAGCGAGCCTTTAATTATTCAGCATTAGCCGTGTCGGCTATTTATGGGCCTTTTAGAGCAGCCGGAGGAATCCGCGCGTCCGTTTCTATACGTTTCACACTGCGAGCCGCCGCAGGCCCGACGGCGCACGAGGGAGGTTTCGACTAGAGAAAAATAACGTGATAACTTATTGATGGAGGGCCGGGCGAGGATGGAAAGCTCAAATGATCTCACATCAGACGTTTGTGAGGCGGGCGACCAAAGATAAGAAAAAAGAGATGCGGAGCGCGTTTACGAGCCGCCGCTGTTCACGCGCGGGAAAACAAAGGGGCTGAACTGAAACGATTCATATATATATATATATATATAAATCTCAGTATATAAAAATATCTTTTTGGACAGTGTCGGTCCATGCATAGCAGACGTATCTATTTACAATGAGCTCATTCAGTAATCAAAAGCAAAACATTTCTCCTAACGTTTCCAGGCTGTTGCCGCATTCCGATGATCTCCGCTGAGCTACTTAAGTCCACTATATTCCTTTTCTCACACACAAAGCCGCTAAAAATGGTTCCGCTCGGCTAATACCGAGCAGACTGAAGGTCAATTCGTCTTCTCGCACTGGCGGATTGAGCCGCTCGCAGGATGATGATCCTCTAAAGGCTTACAGTGGCCTACACCGATCCGTCTCAGCGTTTGCAAAATACACTGCTTGATTTTCTTTTTTTTGTCTCCTGGAATGCCACTATATATATATATATATATATATATATATATATATATATATATATATGTGCAGGTATGCAAATGTATTTTTTATATTTATTAAATATATAAATATTATTTATACAATTTTATATATATATATATATATATATATATATATATATATATATACATATTTATGTATGTGTGTGTATGTATGTAACAGCATTGACACAAACAAGTAACAAGGTGCCAGAAAATAAAGAAGCAAAAACGAAATGCTTCAGAAGCTCGAGAAGAGGAACAAAACAGATATGTTGAAATTAAACAAACTAACAGTCAAAGTAAATGATGGATTTTTCAAAAAAAAAATGGACTGTTACATCATTGGTTGCGATATGAAAAGGATGATGATGGATGCTACATGTAAATTCGTTCTATTTGAATACATTTTACTGTGATATTTGTTAATATTTCCTGTTGGTTTTTGCTCATGTCTCGTTAATTCATGTCTTCAATTCTATCTTTTTTACCACGCAAATATTAGCAAGTACCGCGAGTGCCGGGGATCCAACAGATTTCAGCGGTAAAATCTGCACTATATATAACTATTTTCTATTGAATATGGGAAAACCAATTACCTTAGCACTCACGACACGCAGCAATTACAGTGCAGCACGAGACAGCCAATGAGGTTACAGCGAGGACACGCGCTAACAGGCCGTTGCCATCGGCACTCTGGGTAATGCACGGGCGCTGAAAGTCAGCCAGTAAACGAGCTATGACTTTCATCCACGCAGCAGATTTGAAGCGCCGCGACGTTGCGACACGCTAACAGCTGAGCGCAGCCACTTCCTGCGCGGCGATCGCACACTTCCCCTTTGGGGCAGCTGGTCCCGACACACACACACACACAAAGAACATGGTCTTACTTTGTAAACTTGGCCGTAGGTGCCATTTCCCACCAGCTCCACCAGCTCGAAGATGCCAGCGGGATCCTGAGGACACACACAAGAACGCAGTTAACTCATTCAATCCCAAAGACGTATTTTTACATTTTTTTTTTTTTTTTTAAGTTGTGACATGCAGGTACTTTTATATCTCGTCTTCAATTTTAGGTACTAAAGTAATCTTTAAGGCAAGCTAAGATGAGTTTCTTTATTTTTGTCACTTCTTAAAACAAAAAAGTATACCTGTAGCTATGTAAATAGGCAATTGGTGGTGAGTAATGGGTTAAATGAGGTCCATCTAGAGGTAGAGAAGGTATACAAACAGTATGAAGAGTAGCATGTATGATTTATTTTTATACGAATAAGAAAAAGGTCGATAGATGTTATAAAGAGCCGATTGGTGGTGAGTAATGGGTTAAATGAGGTCCATCTAGAGGTAGAGAAGGTATACAAACAGTATGAAGAGTAGCATGTATGATTTATTTTTATACAAATAAGAAAAAGGTCGATAGATGTTAAAAAGAGCCGATTGGTGGTGAGTAAGGGCTTAAGTAAGGTCAGATAGCTGTGGAAAAGAGACGATTGATGGACAGTAAGGGTTTAACTAAGATTCATCCAGAGATAAGGTACAAGAACAGTCTTAACTAACCGTAGCATGTATAATTTTTCTATTGTTTTCTATATATAAATGTTGATAGCTGTTGAAAAGAGACGATTGGTGGCGAGTAAGGGCTTAACTGAGGTCCATCCAGAGCTAAGATGCAGGGACAATCTGAACCAACAGTAGCACGTATGCTTCTTCTTTTTCCATAAAAAAAAAAACAACCTGTAGATACCTTTGGAAAAGAGACGATTGGTGGTGAGTAAGGTCTAACTAAAGTCCATACAGAGATAAGTACACAGCCTGAACTAGCGGTACCATGAGTGATTCTTATACTATTTCCAGTTCTTGAAGCAAAATGTAAATAGCTGTGGAAAAGAGACGACTGATGGACAGTAAGGGTTTAACTAAGATTCATCCAGACATAAGGTACAAGAACAGTCTTAACTAACCGTAGCATGTATAATTTTTCTATTGTTTTCTATATATAAATGTTGATAGCTGTTGAAAAGAGACGATTGGTGGCGAGTAAGGGCTTAACAAAGCTTCCCCAAAGCTAAGAAATAGGAACATGATGACTTTTTTTTTAGAGTAGATGCATCCAAAAGCAAAACAAAACAAAAACAAAAAAAAAGAGGGAATTGCTGTCCAAGCTAAGACGCTTTCATGATTCCACGCGGCATCACTGCAACATTTATAAGCACTAGCGGGAAGTAAAACTTTGTGTTCTCATCAACCAGCATATGAGGACATTTCACATCCCGCTTTACGAGCGGCGGGCTTTCCCGAGTCCCGACCGCTCTTGTGGTGCCCCGAGTTAATTAGCCAAGAGCTTGCGCTCCAACACGTTAAGCTAGTAGCGTGTTATGCTAGCCGCTGCACATTCCATTTTATGTCGTGTATTCCTGGCAAAGCGGGGCATATTTTCAGCAAAGATGACACGTTAGCAAGACTTAAACACACAAATGAGAGAGGTTGCCAGGACTGGACTGTGGAAGGACCCCGTTGAACCCAATCCGCTATTACACACGCACACCTCCCCCTTCCAATCTGGCGCACGTTGCTACGACATTCCAACAATAGCTGGTATTCGCCCCCTTTCCTTCTCGAGTCCATCTAAGGCCCTCACTCACTGGGCTTGTCAAGTAAAAGTGGTTGTTTTTTTTAATCTTTTCCTTAAAATAAACATTGCTTGTCCGTCACAGACTGCGTGAACGCCGCGGGATCGTTTTGGCAAGTACAAAGGGAACAGACACTAATCTCCACGAACGGAAACAGACGCACTACCGAAATCAATAAAATGATAATAGTGGATTATTTTTATTATCTTATCCAATATATGGGTGAAAACATATGAAAATAAAAAAAGTAAGTTAGAATTCTTATTTGTACACAACACTTTTTCTGAGCCTTTATTGTCAGTGTACACAAGTATAGCATATTGGTGCGTATTAATATGAGCAAAAATAGAATAATATAGAGGTGGGTGGGAGACAGGTAAAATCAGAAATGGATTTGTGGAAAGGGGAAAGAAAACCTTTAAAGAATAGGCATATTTTTCAAGGTGTAATATTACAAGAAAAAAACTAGCTTACTAGATAGCTATCATGCTAGTGAGTTAGCCTCCTATCTTATATTATCAGAAAGGGAGGAATAAAGGTGTGTGCATATATATATATACACACATATTTATATATATATATACACACATATATATATATATATATATATATATATATATATATATATATATATATATATATATACATAATGAGAGAGAGAGAGAGAGAGTACTGTATACATATTCATATACATGTTTTTGAATTCATTATTATATTATTATAATGATAAATATTTAATTTGTTGAAATATTTTTCTTTAAAAATCCTTAATAAGCATTGTTTTAGGCACAAAAAAACCCCTGCAAGATTAAGTATGTTTTTTTTTTGGTTATTTTAGTAAACATCTAAGGATAGGAGAATAGGAGAAACCATGTATTGCGAATAGCAGCCATATTTAAAAGGTACTGTATCGGTACTCATCAAGATTGCCGATACTAACCACAGATACTTAAAATTCAAAAGACAGGCCACTGTGTTAAATGATACTTAGTATCAGGGAATGGAACATCCCTGTAAATGTCCTTATTGTTGGACAAAAGCCTTATTCAGATCGATCTTTTCATAAGCGAGACATCAAATCATTGTAAAGGCCACATTGTTGTCTCGCACGTCATTGGATTGCTCGCGCGCGTTTTTTTGAAAGATTTACTGTCTTTCCTCGTTTGCCTCTCCACACTTTTGTCTCCATGGGTTTGTGCAGGCCTCAGCAGAGCTGTCAACTTGTCAAGGACCTTTTCTTCTTTGTTTTTCTTTTCTGTCTCCTCTACACGTCGTCCAAAATGCAAAAAAAGAAAACATTCATACATCATACAAAAAAAATACATCCTCCCTCTCGTCTCGCGACGTATAATCAGACTACGGTTCGGAAAACTTAAAAACGGCAAAAGAAACGTACGATGCGAGGTGAGACTTTTGGTACTTTTTCCGATTTTCTGATTACGTTTTCAAGTTTTGCTTCGGCGATTCGCTTCATTTTTCGCCACTGGAAATTCGTGATCTCGCCAGGAAATGCACTGGATTTCACTGGAAAATCTTTCGGCCTTTTTCGGGTAAAACAGACAGCAGATTAGCCATGATAAAGTGAGAAAATTGTGTATTAAATTTACGTAATTGAAAAAAAAAAGGGGAAAAAAATACTTTGGATGTTGTGAAAAAAAATTTGCAACCGAAATCACCATGACATCGCCAATCGCTAAAGTATACAAACAGAATCTTATTAGCTGTGTCTGCAGTCACAGCTGGGTGCTTTACTTTGATGTGGTAGGCTAAACTGTAGTAAACTCATTCACTTCAGTGCATGAACGCCCTTTTTTCATAACACCCGACAACTCAAGCGCGAGAGCCGGAACATAATCTCCTTAATAAAGGAGGTACTGGAATGACGGCGTGCTTTTAATTTTTTAATTTTTTTAATTTTTATGCTGCTCCAGTTCATATGTGTCCTCAGGCCTGCAGATAAAAATACAGCCAGGGCGTCATTCATCTTTCATGGGCCCTTGGCAGAAACGGCCTTTCACTTCGGAAGACCCCGCCAACCCCCTTCACCCGTTTCTCACATTGTGCATAGTTCTGCTGTCACATGACCAGTCACATGACTTCGAGAGGCGAGCGCCGGCTGAATAATGCTTGAATTAGAAGCTGCGAAACGACACAAACTTGAATCCTGAGAGAGTAAACAAAAGACATGAGAAAGATGGACGTTTGAACGTCGAAAACCGCCTCATTTACGATGCGTGTTTAGTTTCAGAAAAGTTATCGGTTTATCTCGCTATCTAGAAAACTATTGATCTAGCTAGAACCCCATCTAGCTAGCTACTGTATCTAGCAAACACATCTGTCTAGAAAGCTATCTAACTAGCTACAGTATCTAGTGATCATCTAGCGAGCTAAAAAGATATCTAGATAGCTAGCTACAGTATCTAGCAAGCACATCTATCTAGTTAGCTAGCCGGCTATCCTGAAAGCTATCTTGCTAGCTAGCAACAGTATCTAGTGAGCATCAAGCTAGCTAGAATGCTACTTAGCTACAGTTAGCTAGCTAGAAACAGTATCTAGTGAGCATCTAGCTAGCTAGAAAGCTAGCTAGCTACAGTATCTAGCAAGCACATTTATCTAGTTAGCTAGCTAGCTATCCTGAAAGCTATCTCGCTAGCTAGCAACAGTATCTAGTGAGCATCAAGCTAGCTAGAATGCTATTTAGCTACAGTTAGCTAGCACATCTATCTATCTAGTTAGCTAGCTGTCTATTCTGAAACCTATCTAGCTAGCCACAGTATCTAGCAAGCACATCTATCTATCTAGTTAGCTAGCTGGCTATCCTGAAAGCTATCTAGCTAGCTAGCAACAGTATTTAGTGAGCCTCAAGCTAGCTAGAATGCTATTGAGCTACAGTTAGCTAGCTAGCAACAGTATCTAGCGAGCATCTAGCGAGCTCGAAAGCTATCTAGCTACAGTGTCTAAATATAGCTAAATATGAATATTTCTGAGAAGTCACAAAATTTTTAAAAATGTATTCGGCAAACTGACCAAAATTTAAAAAGCGAAAAAAATGAATAAATAAACCTATGGAAAACTTGATCCATTTAGAAAAAAATATTCATGAAAACAGTGTTTTATTGTTTTGTTTTGTTTTCCAATTTTTGGAAACAATAAGCCTTTCGGAACATGAGACAAGCATGTTTCAGCAGAACTATGCAATAAATATTCTTCACCAATAGGTGGCAGCACAGCACTTTGAGACAAAATCTTAAGGGGTGTTAAACGTCGTTAATTTGATCCTATTGATATCATGTTTGATTTAAATGACTTTATACTGTTAATAAACGCTACAGAGATTCAAATGTTAAAATTTTTCGTCCAGTCTCGTATCGAATTTCGTTTAAAAGTGAGCAAGCGCGCCGATCCCCGGATGTCCTTATTTGGAAATTTGTCCTCGAGGGAGAGGCCATTATGAATAATGGCTTTTAGAGTGCAGGCCAGCCTGCCGTTGATTTTTTGACGTTACGTGGAAGTAAAAGCGTTTTATTCCTTCCTCAACTTAACCTTAATCCCTACCAAAAGCAAAAGCATTTGGATTCTATTTCAGGCATGAGCCTTTATTTTATTTTATTTTATTTTTTTGTGTGTGTGTGTGTGTGTCCTCGCATGATTGGTACTTTAGACTGGCCATCAAAAGTCTACACACCCCTGCTTGGATGCCACATTTTTGTGATATATTAAAAAGAAAAAAAAAAAAGAAACTAAAATACCTATTTTGAGATATTTTTCACAAGGGGAATTTCAAATAAACAATTGAAGTGTTGCAAAAGTGTGCATACCCTTTGCATATCAGGCTACGTTCACACTGCGGGGCTAAATCCAATTTTTTTTTTCTTCATGAGGACATTCACATTTCCAAATAAATGTGTAAGTCTCTGGCATGGTATGAATTAAAAAAAAATAATATTTTCACTTTTTTTTTTAAGTGTCCGTACATTAAATCCCAAATACTTAAGCATTAAAGGGATATTTAAGTATCTGGGATTGAATGTCTGCACTTAAAAAGGTGAAAACACGTCCCTGGCATTGATTGAGCTAAAAAAAAAAAAAAAATCAAAACAACATACATCTTTGTAAAATTCTAAGAAAAAGTTCAGTATTTTTCTAATATTCTGTAATTCTCAAGTTATTTATAATTTATAATTTATTATTACATTATTTTATAATATTAATTAATTATAATTACAATTTTATAATTTATAATTTATTATTATCATTATATTATATTATAAAGTCATTTCAACAAAAGTAACGGTTGGTATTTGTAGTATATATATATTTTCCATTTCACTCAAAATGAATCCCAATTATCGGCAACCACGATAACTAAAAATCGGTATCGGCCCTGAAAAAAAGCATCGGTCCATCCATGCTTAACCTCTAGTCCATTTCATAAATCAAATTTCATTAACAGCGGTAAAGAGAAAAAAAAAATGAACAAGAACCTTTCTGATTCATCAAACTGCCATTGTACAGCGCCAACTACTGCCAAGGAGGACTTACTGCATGTCCCATTTATTTTCCTTTTCTTATGTATCGCGGCGGATATTCGCAGGCTCCACGAGCACTCGATACCATAAAACAAGGCTGGATGTTGACATGGGGTAACGGGTGTTCACCCCTCCCGAGCGGGAAACATTTAAACGTCACTCAGAGTCTAATCGTCACTATTTAAAATCTCCTCTCGTCTCTTTTTAGCCTTTGCCGCCCCGCCGTATTGACTTGTTGGTCTCTGGAAAGTGAATTACACACAAGTGGGGCAGATTGAATTAGAGACCCTTGAGAGGAGGGGGGGGGGGCAAAAGTGATGCGGCATGAGTGGAAATTCCCAGCACATCCCGCCTACACCTCGCCGCTGAATTATTCATCAGACGGGAGTCAAGTCTTAATCACGCCTTTACAAGAAAAAGGTGGCGTGACAGTGACTTTTCCTGCCACGTCGGGTCTGATTTGCGTTTTTTTTTTTTTTTTTCGGAGGTTCTCCGCGGACCCATTTTAAACTTTTATATGAATTGGAAGTGGGGTTTTTTGCATTGCAATTTTTTTGCAGCATTTTAACACATTTTAGAAGTTTTCTTCCATGTATACATACAAGGAACAGGAAAAAGACATGAAATATAATAATAATAAACCAAAAAAAATAAAGAAAACATCTAAAAATATCGTGTAATAAGCAAATAATCAACAAAAGAGATAATAAACAAAAAAAACAAATGAAAACAAATAAAATCTAAAAAAGCAAAAGAAATTAATGCTACGATAAAACAAAAAAAGAGGACTTACAATATAAGAAGCAAAACAAAATAAAAACTAAATAAATCAAAAGCATAATAAACTACACAATAAACAAAGAAAATAATAAATAAAATAGAAATAATTATTAATAAAATAAATACTGTATATATCATAAATGTTATAGATTAATAACAAAATCAAAAATAAAGAAAACAAATAAAATGTAAAATATTGTGTAATAAGCAAATAATCAACAAGACATAACAAAAAAACAAATGAAAACAAATAAAATCTAAAAAAGTATAAGCAAAAAAAAGCAACGATAAAACAAAAAAAATGAGGACTTACAATATAAGAAGCAAAACAAAATAAAAACTAAATCAAAAGGATAATAAACTACAAAATAAACAAAGAACATAATAAATAAAATAGAAATAATTATTAATAAAATAAATACTGTATATATCATAATTGTTATTGATAAAAAACAAAATAAAAAACTTCAAAAAAATTCAGAATAATAAGCAGAAAAGAAAAAGTATAAAATAAATACTCTAATAAAACACAAAAGAACAAATGGGAAAATTACAGAGGACATAAAATATGAGAAGCAAAAAAACCCTCATAAAAAGATTTAAAAAATTAAACAAAAATAAGGAAAACCAACGAATAAGCAAAAAAATAAATAAATAAATATACATAAATTCTATAAAATGAAAAACAATGTACGGAAAAACATTTAAGACATACAACATAAGAAGCAAAAAAAAAAACAACTAATGAAAAGATGTATGACTAAAAAAAACATAATAAACAACAAAAAAAGATGCAAAATAGCGCATTTGTGCTTCATGCTTCAACTTGTAGGCCAGGCTAGTGATCCTGAATCCGGTGGTCCCAAACCGTGGCCGGGAATCGGAGGGGGGTGGGGTGGGGGTGGGGGGTGGGGGGGTTCCAAATGGGTCAAGTGGAGACGGAGGGAGGACGAGGGGACGCATTTGCATACAGTAGAGGGCCCATTGATGAATAAGCCTTGTGTAAGCCCCCGGGCGGCGCAGCGGCCCCGTTACCATGGCGTCGGCGGCGCCGGGGGCCGAGGAATGCGCCCCGGCTGCAAGGCGGGCATTGAGAGGGCCGTTTGTCTCCGCGCCCGTTCGCCTCGGACCGCTTTAGCCTCCGCTCGCGGTATCGACTTTTATGCGCCGCCGATTTACTGGGCTTTAATGACGCCGCTTCATTCGGCCGATATTCCCCATCCGTTGGAAATCGTCCACTGATGAAAAAAAAAAGCGCGATTCGATTTTCCAAAAACATAAAAAGCGTGACGGATATGATTTCGGGATGCACGAGTATCGGTACCAAGTATCGCATTGCGATGGCGGTAGATTGGCCCATTCTCTTCAGCGGTTTTACGATCATGAACTAGAAATGACATAATAAAAAAAAAACATTATTTTCCTGACATTTTATGGTCTAAATTTGATTTTTTTATACATGTTTTTCATGTATTTTTGATCCATTTTATTTAATCTAATAAATCTGTACTTTAAAAATATTTTACACTTTTTTTCATTTATTTTTCATCAATTTTATTACACTTAATAAATTTGTACTTAAAAAATTACATTTTATTTTAGGTTTTGGGTTTAATATTACAATTTTAATATACAATTTTAATAACTAATTTTTATTTTTATTTTTTCCTCTGAGAAATTGCAATTGAATTTGTTAATCGGTCAATTAATCGATTATCGAAAATTCTGCCATTGGCCTGAAAATAGTCCTTGCATTGGTCTGAGCCATCTTTTAAGAACGTAAAAATACGTCTATGGAATTGAATGATTTAATCGGTCGATTAATCGATTATCAAAAGTCCTTGCATCAATCTGAGCCATTTTTAAAAACGTAAAAACGTGTCGGATTGGAATGAGTTGATAGGTCGATTAATCGATTATCAAAAATCCTTGCATCGATCTGAGCCGCCTTTTAAAAACGTAAAAATGTGTCCTTGGAATGGAATGAGTTGATCGGTCGATTAATCGATTATCAAAAATCCTTGCATCGATCTGAGCCATTTTTAAAAACGTAAAAACGTGTCGTTGGAATGGAATGAGTTGATCGGTCGATTAATCGATTATCAAAAATCCTTGCATCGATCTGAGCCATTTTTAAAAACGTAAAAACGTGTCGTTGGAATGGAATGAGTTGATCGGTCGATTAATCGATAATCTTAAATTTGCCATTGGCCTTAAAATAATCCATGCATTAGTCCGTGCATCTATTAAAAAACAAAACAAAAAACGTAGGAATGTGTCCTCGGAATGGAACGAGATAATCGTCGATTCATCGATTATCGGAAATGAAAAAAGCCCATGCGTTATTCTGAGCCATACAAAAAAGCCAGGGCAGTTGTCAAACCCTTCGAATTGCAGCGCAAATATGCTAACCGCTAAGACGGCGCGCTGTTTTAAAATTCTACACATCAAAGACAAAAATCGAGAAAAAAAAAAAACAAAACAAGCACAACCAAGTGAAAAATGTACTTGTGTCACCCACTGGTTTTCTTTGCATCTTTAAATGCAGACAGAAACAAAAACCACACAACCCCCCTTCCCGTCGCAACCTACTCGCCCCCCCCCCCCCCCCCCCCCCCCCCCCCCCCCCGCCAGACCCAGCTGACCTACTTCCTGTCTAGTCGGTGGATGACTGTACACTCATCTGACAGTGTGTGTATGAGCGGGCGTTGTTGTTATTTGGGTTTTAAAAGCCATCATATGCGTCAGTCTGTTCTTAGCTTATTTATGTCCAGCTGCTTGTCACGATGTTAGCATCTATGCTATTAGCATTTGAACTGAATTACACCACTTACGTCTTTTTCTGTCGAACTATACTGACAATAAAATTCACTTTACCGAACTAGCATCAGAAGCGTCCGTTCATGCTAATGAATTAGCTAATCACGATGTTAGCATCTATGCTATTAGCATTTGAAGTGAACAACCACTTGCGTCTTTTTCCGTCGAACTATACTAACAAAAAAATCACTTTACCGAACGAGCATCAGAAGCGTACGTTCATGCTATTGAAATAGCTAATCACGATGTTAGCATCTATGCTATTAGCATTTGAAGTGAACAACCACTTACGTCTTTTTCCGTCGAAGTATACTAACAAAAAAAATCACTTTACCGAACTAGCATGAAAAGCGTACCTTCATGCTAATGAACTGGCTAATAACGATGTTAGCATCTATGCTATTAGCATTTGAAGTGAAAACCACTTACATCTTTTTATGTCGAACTGTACAAAAAAAATAATCACTTTACCGAACTCTCATCAGAAGCGTACGTTCATGCTAATGAACTAGCTAACATTCCAACAAAAGTCGGAATTTAGTTTTTCAGCCCCGTTAGCTTAACGATGAACATGCTTTAGTCCGCCAAATTTTAGTATAAACAGAATTAAAAATAAGCTTTAAGATGGCGGGAAAACTAAAACTTTGCCTTTACGGCGTCCTTGTTAGCTTTATGCTAACACATAATAGAAAGCGCCAGTGATATGCTAAAACTTAGCACCTATAGTAGCAATTTTGTAACCTTTTATGGAACAAATAAACACATATGATGCATTGCTAGCTTCCTGCTAGCACGTCGAATAACACACTTAATGGTAACTTGTGCAAAAATATATTCATAGCTTGTGCATAACGTGCCTAAACGCCACAATTGATGTAATTAGTAAATTTAGCGTACTACGCAGCACGAGTTGCAACATATTATTCAACCAATGAACCCAAAGGCTGGAGCAACACAAGTAGACAGGCGCACAGACGTTAACGACACACAGGCATATAATCTTTATCCTCTGTGAACAACAGCCACTTACTGAGCCACATTAGTTAGAAAACTATTCTTTTTGTTTGTGTCAGTGTTTATATTAAAGAAAATTGCCCCGCCCCTCCCCATTATTCTTTACATTAAATTAAAGAACAATAGTGGAACTTTCCTAAATGCTTTATCATTGTTTGTGTAGGAGTGTTTGTGAGCTTTGTCTTTTTTTGTTTGAATTCTTTAGTATTGTTTGTGTAGATGTGTTTGTGAGCTTTGCTTTTTTGGTTTGTTTTCGTTCCTCTTTTGATTAAGAATATATGATATTAATATTTTTTTGTCTTGCCCTCTGAAGGGGGAAAAATATCAAGAAATATAGCGAGGTAAACCTGCAAAAGACATGGTCAAAAATGAGAGGTTGCTTGTTTGTTTTTAATTACAATTTTTTGACTAGCCTGACTTAAAAAAAAGGGGGGGGGGGGGGGGGGGCGGGAAAAAATCGCGAGGTCAACCTGCAGTGGAAAGTCCTAAACTAAAAATCCGCAATAACCGAACCACGATGCAGCGAGGGAACGCTGTATTGTTTAATTGCACCTGCTGGTTCCGGTGTCAGGTGCATTCAAGTACGGTAGTTAAGTCGAACGTCGGTGGGCTTACTCTTAAAGCAGACAGGTCGATTTCATCCAGACTCCGAGCCGGGGAATCACTCGCCATGACTGGAGGACTTCAAGTCACACTAAAGAAGAAGAAAAAAAAAAAAATCTTCACGTCCAAGGTAATGCCGGTGCTCCCGGCGTTGGCTGTCTCTCGTCCCGGGCGTCCGTGAGTCGCCTCCGGCTATAGCGAGTGGAGGACGTCGGAGAGCGCTTCCCGGTCCATGACGGCGAGACGGAGGCGAAAGCGAACCCGGACGTGTTGCCTCGCTACTCGGCGTCTCAGCTGAGCTTCGTCCGTGTGAGGTGACAGACAGCCAGCCGATGGAAAGCGGAAAGGGAGGGGCCAAAAGGGGCGGAGCCACCCCGGACCGCGCGGTAGGGAGTCCCTCGCTCTGAACAGGTCATGTGACTTCATACGTCATAATAACAGAACTCCGTAGTAGCGGCGATGTTATTTATATTAATAAAGGGAAGTGTCACGTTGTTGTTGGTCAAAAACGGAACTGTAATGTTATTTTTTTTAGTTCACAGAAGGTAGTTTAAAAATTATAAATATTTTATTCTTCCATTAATCATAGTGTTTTACACATTTCAGCTACATATTAATAGATGTTCATTTGGAATTCCAAATTCGTTTTTATTTTACACAATTGATATGTGGAAATTAAATGTACATTTTGGTTAGGTAAAATGTTTATTTTAAGCAGTTAACGTACTTTTTTTATTTAAAAAAAATACTTAGGCTGGTGTGAAAACCATATTTATAAAAGAAATGATTTACTTTAATGAAAATATTCCAAATTATATTTTGACTGATGATTTTATTTACGTTTCTAATAATCTGTTTAAAAAAAATACACATATCAATGTTTAGGTTTAAAAGTTTGATGGTATTGTGTTTTTTTTTTTTCTTTTGAAAATGAGTTGAGATATTTATTTTATTATAATGTAAATGTGAACATTTTCGGAGAAATATTAAAAATATATCCTGATAACAGTCTGTTAAAAAAAATCACGACTGAAAAAATATTCAGTTTAAATATTTTGTTTGTCGTTTTATAATTTTGGAATCATTTTAATTCTCTATAAACGCCAACATTTCCGGTGAATTATTAGCACATTTTAATTCATTTTTTTATTTCACTATCACCAGTTTTTGGAAGCATAAATCTCAATTGCAGTTTAACAACAACACAAGTGAGCGTTTTTATTAATACGCCATTGGACAGATTAGACACGTGACTGTACAAAAGCATTAAAAGCGAGTACTAGAACCCCGCCCCCAAAATAACAATTAGCTGACTGACCGTAAATAAATGTAAATACAGTCGCGAGTACAGATTAAAACTATAAAAGGCAAACGTGAATTATGGCACAATTAAAACTCCGTGGTCCCAGTCAAGAAATTATTAATCTAGGAAATTATTCGAACAAACAACGAATTCATTTTACCAGCACCGTTAAAGCAGACATTTTTCCCCACAATCGTAAATATTTTACATCGGAAAATAAAAGCAGTGGTTTTTAACATTCACATTGGAAGGAGGGCTGAGTTCAGCTATGAAATGTTTCGTTTCGATAAAAAAAAAAAATCCTTCCACAGCATTAAGACACATGAATAACAATAAAACAGGTCACTTTAAAAGATGGAAAAAAAGGGTTGTTTCTACATTAAAAATCGTAGATGTATTTTGTGGGAGATCAGCACCATCTGCCGGGCAAAACGTGGAATTACAAGAAGAAAGATTGTCTTCTGACTTCCGGTTCAGCTCGGTTTCAGCAAGGTGGCCGTCGAGTTATGACGTCATAATAAAAGTTCCGTTCCAACCCGTTCGACTTTGGAAATTTGGTGGGCACGTCTATCATGTGTAGACCAACAAAAAAGTTCTAGAATCGACGCCAAAGACAAAGGACGTTGGCCATTTTGTTTTGAGGTCAATTTTCTGGCCATTTTTGTCGTTTCCAGTCAGAGTTTCACCTAAAAACATCACATTTTGTGGGCATGTCTACGAGATGACCCACAAAAAATAATCCAAGGACCGACACTGAAGAGACAAAGGAAGTTGTCCTATTTTGCATTTTCATGAGTTTACCGAAAAATTGACCGTTTCTAGTCAAAATTTTCTCCTAAAACCATCAATTTTTTCAACCCCCGCGGGAAAAAACTCTGAAAGTCTTCCATTTCCATCCGAAGCGTCCATTTTCTGGTCATTTTTTGGAGCTCCGTGAAAAGCAAACGTTCTCAGCCCCGTCGTAAACAAAGCGGCCGGTCCCTCGGCGGAAACAAAGCGCGGCGCGGCGCTTTGGAAAAGGCCGGCCAGGAGAAGCCAGATAAGGTCCCGGCATCCGCCGGGGTAAAGTCCTAGGTCCATATCTCGGTGGGCACCATGGCTTCCTTGGTCCCGACCGAGGGCATGAGGTTGTGCTCCGACAGGAAGTCCAAAGGAAACTGCACCAGGAAGCCGCGGATCTTGCGCAACTCCTCTTGAGCGCGGGCCGGGTCGGTCTGGGCCAGGCCGGCCTTGGACTGGTACCGCTCCAGCTCCGACATGTTGCGCACCAGCGAGGAGGGGAGGCAGCGGAACACCTGCCAAATCAAACGCCGTGCTTTGTTCGCTCCTTCATACTTAACTCGTTCTATGCCGGGGACGTATTTTCACGTTTTTTTTAAAGAAGCCAGACATTCAATCCCAGATACTTAACTCATTCAATGCCAGTGACGTATTTTCACGTTTTTTTTTAAAGAGTCCAGGGATTCAATCCCAGATACTTAACTCATTCAATGCCAGTGACGTATTTTCACGTTTTTTTTTAAATCATCCAGACATTAAATCCCAGATACTTAACTCATTCAATGCCAGTGACGTATTTTCACGTTTTTTTTTAAATCATCCAGACATTAAATCCCAGATACTTAACTCATTCAATGCCAATGACGTATTTTCACGTTTTTTTTTTTTAAGAGTCCAGGGATTCAATCCCAGATACTTAACTCATTCAATGCCAGGGACGTATTTTTACTTTTTTAAGAGTCCAAGCATTCTAATCCCGAATTTATAACTCATTCTTTGCCAGGGATGTCTTTTTACATTTTTTTTTTTAAGACTCCAGACATTCAATCCCAGATACTTAACCCATTCAATGCCAGGGACGTATTTTCACATTTTTGTGTGTGTGTGTGTTTTTTTTAAGAGTCCAGGCATGCAATCCCAGATTCATAACTCATTCAATGCCAGGGACGTATTTTCACGTTTTTTTTAAAGAATCCAGACATTCAATCCCAGATAACTCATTCAATGCCAATGACGTGTTTTCAAGTTGATGTTTTTTTTTTAAGAATCCAGACATTCAAGCCCAGATACTTAACTCATTCAATGCCAGGGATGTATTTTCACATTTTTCTAAAGAATCCAGACATTCAATCCCAGATAACTCATTCAATGCCAATGACGTATTTTAACGTGTTTGTTTTTTTTAAATCCAGACATTCAATCCCAGA
The DNA here is from genome assembly GCF_059441005.1 of Hippichthys cyanospilos. Lineage (NCBI taxonomy): Eukaryota > Metazoa > Chordata > Actinopteri > Syngnathiformes > Syngnathidae > Hippichthys > Hippichthys cyanospilos. Next base: position 2,622,704 of record NC_142382.1, read on the forward strand.
TACTTAACCCATTCAATGCCAGGGATGTATTTTCACGTTTTTTAAAAGAATCCAGACATTCAATCCCAGATACTTAACCCATTCAATGCCAGGGACGTAATTTCAAGTTTTGAACAAGTATCTAGGACCGGATGCCCGGACTCAGAAATCAGATATTTTGCCGAGTCCTGTCTGACCTTCTCATAAATGGTGGCGTTGCGTCCGGCCGTGGTCATCCACACCTCCTTGTAGAAGCGGTCGCTGATGGGATCCGAGAGATCCAAGGATGTGTCGCTGTGACCCCCCAGGATGGTCCTGGACAGGAAAAAAACAAAACAAAACGCATAATCGCTTAGTTTGTCAACGAACATGACAAATTACAAATTAAAAGCACGCATTTTTTGCGCCTCGTTCCCATAGAAATGGTTTAAAAATTGGAGCATATCTAGCATGTCAAAATTTCAAACAGGGTGTTATAAAAAAAATAATTGTAAAAAAAAAAAATACATTTAGAACTGAAACGTCGCGGTAAAAATGGAAGAATTTAACATAGTGATGAAGTCATTTTCTTTTTTCGTCCCCAAAAACAAAAACTCGCAATCTACGCGCCGTGTAAGAATGAAAGATTTTAGGTGCGCCTTATAGCGCAGAAAATACGCTGATCTTCAAATTCACCAATAATCCGAAATCATCACCAACGAAACGGACGGTGAACGTGAATTTGCCAGCGCCTGACCTGAAGCACTCCAGTCTCAAGGCCAGCGCGAAGGGGCCGGCTTGGAAGCGGAGCCCGTCCATCACCGAGTCCACCTTCTCCGCGTCCTCCACCACGACGGCCACCTCGCTGTCTCGCTTACCCAGCATGCTCCTGTCGTTGATGTTGGCCGAGCCTGAAAGCCCGCGCGCGGCGTTCAGCCAGGGGGTGGCGCCAGAGTGCTGTTTTTTTTTTTTTTTTCCGGCGGGGGCGGACCGATGATGACGGTGTTGTCGTCGGCGATGAGCATCTTGCTGTGCACGTAGATGAGCTCCGTCACCAGGCGGCCTTCCAGCTCGGCGTGCGTCCGAAGCCCCGCGAAGGAGATGTAGTTCATCCAGTGGTCGTCCACTGGAGGGGACAGAGGGACCGTATGTCAGACTCCGGGTCGGGAAACCCGATTTGAAAAAAAATTGGGGGGGAGCTGAAAATACTTCAGGGGGGAACATAAGATTTTAAAAGGATTCCCGCAGGTATCGGCAAAACTAATTAATTAACTCATTCAATCCCAAAGACGGATTTTTACGCTTTTTTGTAATGTCCAGACATTCTATCCCAGATACTCATTTCATGTTTTTTCCCCGCACGTTTAGCTCACCATTAGCTATGAAGATCGTATAATTCCACCTAAAATCGTAACCTTTTAAAATTAACAAAAGAATAAAAGCCTTTTAAATCGTTCTTCAGCAATCTTTTACTGGCATTTATGCAGGTTACAGATTATTCTTAATCTGAAAAAAATGGCTGAAAGTGCATCAAAGTGCTGGAAAAAAATCTATATTAAACATAATCATATATTAAAAAAATATTGATATATTATACACAGTGTATATATAAATATATGTCAATACTTATTCAAACTAGAAACATTTTGGACCAACTGAAGCGTTTGGAAGTACATTCATAAACGGTATCATATACATATTGTATTCAGCAACTCCAGAAGATAGATTGTCGAACATCATCCGTTTAATTTTTTGCTCGTCCATATAAAGCTTAATAAAAAGCCAAATGTTTTGCAAAGGAGTCCCTTCAACACAAGCATTTCTCCCTTCATGTTCCAATTTCTTTTTTCTTAATTTGAAATGAAAACCAATTATTTTCGCTTACTCTTCCAATTGATTTGCCCTGAATTTGAAAAGAAGCCTTTCCCATTCCTGTCACATTAAAAAAAATCGTGAAATTAAACACGCTGATGCCTTCAGGAACCTTTTTGAACTCTCCCATACCCCCTGAAGCGTCTTCACGCGCCTCCATTTGAGAACCGCCGCCTCACAGAAAGAGCCGCATCCAATCAAACCAGGTGTCCAAAAATAGACTTTTCTTTGTTTGTAAATCACTACCAAATTTAAAATGCTCTAAATAGATTCGAGATACTTACTCTCCTTCTTAAGCTGGGAGATGATGGAGTGGTCTCCTCGAATCATGGTTCTTCAAAACAAAAAACATTCATTTCTAAGTTTCTACGTTTTTTTTTTTTCCTCCATGCGAACGCACGGCAAGTGACCTGTAGTTGAAGTGCATGACGGCCTGGATGGCGTTTCCGCCGCCTGTGGTGATGTCTCCCTCGAAGCCGGGAAGCAGAGGGGTCACCACGTACACTCGATACTTCTTGCCCTCCCTGTCGGCGCGTTTACGGATTTCGGGGTTAGCAAAATTTATGACGCACGCCAAATTCTGGTAACTAATTCTAACAAACAAAAAAAAAAAGTGCATAAAAAATAACTAGTTTGTGCTTTTTAATGCTTATTCATTCTCATTCAACCCCAAAGACGTATATTTACGTTTTTTTTTATTTTTATAAGTATCCATATTTGCAGCTATTTTTATTTGAGTTTTTTCAAACGTTTGACTAAAAAGGCCTCTAAAAACGAGGGAGGAAGCATTCCAATCTTTGTAAGGACATTTTGAAGTGAAAAAAGGTTCTCGAAGGAAACGAAAGGGTCTTAATGAGGTACTTGTGGGCTCTGACGATCCTCTCGATGATGGCGTCGCCGATCTTGTTGTACACCGTTCGGTTGTCGGCGCAGCTGATGAAAAACTGGTTCTGGTGAGCGGAAAAAATATTTCCGATGAATTCATCATAACGTAAAAAGTGAAAAGTAACTTTTCAAGTAGAGGAGCTGAAAAGAATTCAAGAATTTGGATGATATTTGTTTGAGGGCATGAAACAAAATGGCTGCCTCCTGACATGCATAAAAACAAATTTTCCTTCTAAATTCTTGTTATACAAACACAATATTAATCAGAATATAAAGTACAGATGATTGGATGATTGGAAAGATGATTTCTGAGTTTTCGTTATGATTTATTGTGAGGTATAAAAAAAAATGACAAAAATATTATCATGACATTAAAAAATGTCATTTTTACCTCAATGTAGATGTAGTGTTTGCTCTTGGCGATGACTTGGATGTACGCATTATGGATGGACTCCTCGTGGTACTTTATGCCGGCCGACCAATCGTCTGCCGACCGCAAAACCTTTGAAAGGAAATATTTTAAAAAAAAAAAAAAAAAAGGTCTTTTTGATCAGTATACACAAGATATTTTGGTACATAATGAGAGATCAAACCCAAATCGAAAAAGGACATTTATACATTTTTACGAGGGCCGCATTGTAGTTTTTGTCAGAGGGCCGCCATGACAGTGAATTCAAATAATTTTTTAAAGTGTTCGCAACACATTTACCTACTTTTAAAATCAGGGGCCAGCAAAAACTGTTCAAAAGAAGGATTGGGGAAAAAAATGCTTGTTTTTTTTCTCCCAAACTGGTTAAAAGTTGAAGTTTGCTTTTTTTTTTTGCCAGCATTTCGCGGGCCATATAAAATGATGCCACGGGCCGGATCTGGCCCCCGGGCCTTGAGTTTGATACCTAATTTACACCTGTACTAATTTAGTTTCTTTTTTTCAAATATTAGAGCCAAGGATGCTCCCTAGTTTTCTGTAAGTATAAATAAATAAATAACCTGGGACTGAGTGTCAAAGACTAGAAATATACATAAAAATACGTCTTTGGGAGTGAATGAGTTCAATTGATAATCCATTACTTGTTGATTGATCAATTAATTTTGACAGCTCTGGACATATAATGTTTTTTTTTCTCCTCTTTGGACAATAAAAGTCCCAAAAATGGACAATTGTGCCAACGGGTTAAGTGGCACCAAAGAAGGAAAAAAAAAACGTCTGCCTGCTTGTTTTCTATAGTTACGTAATATTTTTTTGGCCCACCGGGATTGTTGTTTTGAACAAAGCCCAAAATGGTCGACAGGGGGCAGTGTTCTCCTACCTGCACTTTGGCGTGCGTGCAGTCGGGAACTTGGTATCTGAGCTCCGTGGCGCTGGAGTGAGACTTTGGTAGCAGGAATGGATAAGACAGGGAGCGGTACTTTGGCTTCATGATCTACAGGAAGAGGAGGAAAAGGCTGAGAGCTGCTTTTTTTCCACATCTTGGAGAGAGAGACCTTTCCTTGAATTGAGCATTTAACGACTTTTATGTGTAATGAGGCACAAAACGGAGCCAAGAGACTTGGAGTCAATGATTAGCTTTTTGTGCAAACATTCCATGAGTAAGAAAGAAAACAAATCACCCAAACTCTGAACGTTTCGCACGTTTGTACGTCAACGTGGCAAATGTTGACAGAAAATTCAGCATGTTGTACAAATGTATCTACACGGGAATTATGAATTTCTTTCAGACTGCTATAACACTTCAAAATAACTCTTTTTTTGAAGGGGAAGCCAACCAAAAAATATATGCCTCTGAATATTATTATATTGTCAGGCTACATGTGTTGCTGCACCGCTTGTGTTGAAATGTTCATTGCTTAGGGGTGTCAAAGTCATTTGAGAAACAATGGAAAATACATCGTATACGTGAGTTATACACATAAAATACTTAAAGGACACTGGGTAAAATTTAACAGTGCTTCATTACAGACGGCAGGAGGCGCGGCATTTACCATTGGCCATAGCTACAACAAACATGGCCGCCTCCGGAGAAGTGCAATGCCCCATGTGATAGCATATATATATATATATATATATATATATATATATATATATATATATATATATATATATATATATATATATATATGGCGTTCTTGCCTTGGTAAAGTTCCAGCGCTGAATGAAGTGGCGCGCAACATCACGAGCGGCTCTGCCGTGCACCACGGAGGCAATGTCATGCCACGGCATTCTGGGAGTGGTGTATCGGTCGATGAAATCTGCACACAACACAAAAGGGTTACGTTCAAATTTGGGGTGTGCGTGTGTGTATATACTGTATATATGTATTTATATATATGTATGTGTATGTTTTACATAAAATCAACAAGAAATGAAAAAAAACCAAATGAATGAAAGCAAAACAAAAACAAATATAAAAATATAAACAAGTGCAAATGAAAACAGTATTTGAAAAAAACATGACATTCGGTATAATAAATGAAAAAACAAAACTGAAAGAAGAAATGAAAATCACACAATTATAAAAAAAAATGAAACAAATGAAAAAAATGCAGAGTAAATGAAAAACACATTAAAAAACAAAGAAAAACATATGAACAGCCAGAATAAAAAAAAACAAACGAGAAAACAAGAAATAAAAACAAACGTAACCTTGTATAATATATGAAAAACACAATGAAAAGCAAATACATGAAAAAATGAAGACAAACAATGTGTGACTTTGCAAACACATTTCCACCCGATTTATTTCCTCTAAATATTCATTGACGAATGCTTCATATTTACTCAGCGCTACACACCATCAAAAGGTTTTTCCAGCTGGATCCAGTCCTTGTAGACAAAGTTGCAGTAGTCTTTTCCATGCCAGAAGCGAGTGTTTCCCTGCAGTTCCCCGACACCCGTTTTGAGGCTTTGCACTGAGCCGCTCCCTGCCCACACACAACACACACACACACACACACACACACACACACACACACACACACACACACAAAAGTTAGACTGGGGCAAAAAAAGCAAGCAAAAAGAAGCAACAGGCGTCGGCGCCGCACCCGAGCTTTCCACGCTGCTGACGCTGTCGGCGTGCTGCAGGGCGTGCTTGTGCAGGTGGCGGTACAAGCTGAAGCGATGGCGCCGGCTGCGGCCCACGCCCTTCAGCTTGGGCAGCTCCGCGGCCTCTCCGCTCAGCGTGCCCCGTCCGTTGCTTTGCCAAGCGCCGTCCGCCGGCGGGGCCCGCTTATCGGCCTGGGCGCTGGCGGGAGCCGCCTGAGCAACCACACCGTTTGGAGATGACCCACAAAAAATAAACAGGAAACAGGAACAGTGTTTTTTTTGGGCCGACTTACGTCATATTTCCTCTGCCAAAAAACTTAAATATCATGTTATAATGTGTGTGTGTGTGTGTGAATATATATATATATATATATATATATATATATATATATATATATATATATATATATATATATATATATGTAAAATGAATTCAAGAAGATGTACCTCAAAGTGCAATAAAATAAATAAAAACACAATGAATAAAAAATAAAAGAATCCGGTATAATAAATAAAAAAAGAAAACAAAAATTGAAAAACAATAAATGAACAAAAAAACTATGACTGAAACAAATGTATGTAAAACAAAGGAAAAAAATGTAAAATAAATGGAAGACAGAATAGACAAAAAACGACAAGAAAAATGATCAAAAAGGAAGAGTTAAGTGAAAAAAAACAAATAAAGATCCAGTATAATAAATGAAAAGATAAACACAAAACAAGAAATGAAAATCATACAACTATTAAAGAAATAAAACAAATGAAAAAACTTACAATAAATGAAAAACACAAATAAATAAAATAAAAGAAATGAAAAATCGTACAATAATTCAAAAACACAAATAAATAACAATTCATAAAACAAACGAGTATAACGAATGAGTAAAACAAACAAAAACAAGAAACGAAAATCAGAAATAAAAAACGAAAAAAGCATACTGTAAACGAAAAACGGATCAAAAGTTTAACATGTATAATACATAAAAACAAACGAAAAGCACGAGAAACAAAAAATAAAGACAAACAGTCAAAAATGAAAAGAACAAGAAAAAACAAACAGTATAATAAAAGAACCAGAAAAAACAGAAAACTAAAAATCGACTTTAAAACTGAACAAACTAGTTTGTTGTCATTTTCTAGCGGAAACAGGAAACGAAAAATAAACCAATCTCTACCTTAGCAGCTTTCACTTATCGCCCCGCGCGAATTCTAAATCCGTACTTCGCATGGCTCGTCCCACCTGCTCGAGCGCCACCGAACGCGTCACGCTCCCGACGTCGGTCAGCCGGTGCTCCCTGTCGTCCCAGCGCCCGTAGGCCAGATCGATCCCGCCCACGAAGGCCACCGATTGGTCGATGACCACGATCTTCTCGTGATGCGCCCACAGGTAGACGGAGGAGGACACGTGGTCCGGATGCCGCATCACCTGCCAACGCGCACGCTGGCGCTATAATTCCAGCGGCCGCGACGCCGGGTGGGCTCACCTTGATGTTGGGGTGCAGGTGCATGAGGGTTCGCTTGCTGTAGCCCGAGTTGATGCCCAGTGCCAGCTCCACCTCCTTGTACAGCATCACAAACACGCGCACTCCTTGTTGCTGCCGCCGCCGCACAAAAATTCCACGGTCAAAATTTGGACTTGAGCAGAGGAATTGTGAGGATAAACTCAGAAATGTCACTGATGTCCAACATAAGGCCCGGGGGCCATTTGCGGCTCGCTGCCTACATTCCTGCGGCCCGCGGCATAAACTGAAAATACCTTTACACGTGGCCTGCAACGCTATTAAAAAAATAATAAAACAGGTTTGGTGGTAGATGCTGTTAGAAGCGCGAAAAAAAATATTTTTGGCACAAAAAACTTATTTCTTCAAATAAGTGCTTGAATTGAAGTATTAAAGCAGCAAAAGCAATTGCTTAGTTTTATGAATTACTTCGGTATTTAAGAACTTACTTTAGGTACTGCAAATACTAGTACGACAAATACTATCATTTTTAAGGCAATTTTTTTCATTCAAAATCAATTCTGATATTAAAATGGAAATTTTGAGACTCCAAGAACCACGCCAAAATTCTCCTTTTAAAGTCAGTTTTCAAAGAATAAAGTCAGAATTCTGGGATGAAAAAATATCAAGTATTTTGAAAATAAATACCTTTCTAATCCACAAAATGCAACATTATTCTCGCATGTTGACGATGTACCGAATGAATTCCGCCTAGCAACTAGTGACTGTGAAAACTTCTGCCATTGCCATTGGTCAGTGAAAAGGGATAGCGTCCTCACTTACAGCTTTGCGCTTAAGGATGCAGTCCAGCCTCCAGCGGTTACCCTCCACAACAGGTCTCTTCAAAAAAATTTCTGGACTCAGCCTGCACCAAGTGACACCACAGATCACACTTCATACTACGCAGAAAAATAAATAAAATAAATTCCATAAGCACGATCGCAACCGGCATAGCTTCTTTTCGGCAAAAATATTTCAAATCCAAGTGGATTAGCACCAATTTTAGCACCCGCGCAAACCGCTGCGTTGAATCCGGTTTGGTTTTTTTTTTAGCTTAGCGACTAGCAACACAGCACACTCACCACCAGTCTGTAATGAAGATTTCTTCTCTGGCCTCCTCCAAGGCATCGGCCACGTCCTCCATGTAAGTCTTTCCGTTCACGTACCTACATTGCAGAGTTACTCTCGTCAATATGTCGATAAAGAAAATACACGCGGCTATTTTGTAGGACAAGGAGCCTATTTTGCTATATTTGCATCAATTTGTTTTATTTTCTTGTGAAAAAACTTGTAGATTTGGATAGAAAGATGAAATAAACCTTTCTTATTATTATCATATTTTTATTAGGAATGGAAGAGTACCAAAACTGGCTGTAATTTAAGGTATTGAGTGTTAATGTGGGCTCCCGATACCAGTCACTGATACTCGCAGGTAAAATAAAAATGAGCTGACCCAGTAAATCCTACTGTGCAATAGTTGAGGGTGTACTTTCTGTTCAATCTTAAAAACACATTTTTATATATCTTTCAAGCGCGTTAGAGATTCAAACCCAGCTATTTTTATGAATTTATTGATTTTGGAAAACCATTTTGAGGCTCTCACCCGGAAAAAAATCTGTATGGTCGTAGCTGTGATGAAACTTCTGCACATATCAAAGACTAGTGTGAATGCTCAAAATGTTACTGGTCTGATAAAAAAAAAGTGACATAGAACATATGTCTATATAAGGCAGTGCTTCTCAATTAGTTTCTGCAAAGCCCCTCCCCCCACTCACCGCGCTAACTCTAAATAAAATGATCATCTATAAAAGTTGTATAAGTATACCTCAAATTGTATCCCGCAATATAAATTCACTTTCAAAAGCTGAACTATTTTTTACAATGTTTATACAAGTTACAGGTTAGTCTAAATCTGAAAAAAAAAAAATCTTTTGCATTGTCCCTTTAAGGGTCAATCGTCTTTGTAGGGTCGCACTGACCATTTGGCAAGAACGTTTTCCTGCTCCTGCGCAAAGGAGCCGAAGCGGTGTTCGCGCAGGAAGGCCTTGCCGTGATTCCTGACAAAGTTCTCGATGCTCTGACCCCACCAGCGGGCGTGTCTGTAGCTGCTGCATTTGAACACCAGCGTCCTGCGCGCACATGGGGTCGCATTAAGATCGGAAAACAAGTTCAGCCACGCGCACCCTCACACACACCTGGAAAGACTATCGATCCTGACCCCGTGCTTGGTTTCGGTGTCTTTGGAGTCCATCTTGATGCTGAACTCCTTGTCCACCAGGAGGACGAAGGAGATGGCTCCCGAGTCCGGCTTCATGTACAGCAGGAACGAGTCCTTCACCACCAGCCATCTAAGGCACGGCGCAAAATTGAACGCGCGCATCCTCGTGAGGATTTGCCTTTATGTTGCTTGTTGTTTTTCTGAAGAGGAGGACCGTGGGAAGCGAATCATCACCCAGCCGTAGGTGGCTTTGACGGAGCCTTCCAAATGTGTGGGATTATTTGTGCCTGCGTGCGTGTTCTCGCGACGCATTGTAAAAATGCTCATATAATCATTTGGCTGCGATAAAGACGAGGCAGCGGGAATATTAAGAAAATGGACCAGACTCCAAGGGATTGTGTCCAGGAGAAAGAGACAATATTTTTGCAAAACTCGTCGTGATCTAGCGTGCAACTGCATATATATATATATATATATATATATATATATATACACACACACACTAAACTACGTATTAATTATATATTTTATTTTGCAAGCTGAAAAACACATTTAAACACAGAAAAACGAATAAAATATTTCTAATTAATTATGGATGACTAACTTTCATAACAATAATATTATTGTGTAGTATTTTTTCAACCTTTTTTTTAATTAAATATATACTGATATTTGATTATATACATATATACATTTAAGATGAGCCTTTCCTTATACATTTTTCAAGACAAAATGACAACCACAGAACACACATTTGATTCAGCCTGGTTTGTTGAAAAGTGATCAGTATGAAAGGGAACTGGCAAGGTGTCAGAATAAAAGGTTGCAGAGTCATTTTCGTCCCTTAAACTGACTTTGAAAGGACATCCAACTGCTATCGCAAGCCGATTTAGAGCACTCGGGCACTGCTAGCTAGCGGCTAATTCATGCTAGCGGCTGCGACATAGTACAATAAAATGCCAGCATTATTGAAGTCGTTTTTTGCGCCCTGATTTGTATCTTGTCACCATTCATGTCTCTCTCACAGCATGAACGACAGCCAGTTCAATCTTTTTTTAAATTCTAATTCGATAATAAATTAGTTTCAGGATCAGAAGAGTGTGTGTGTGTGTGTGTGGGGAAGCACAAACCGTTTGGACCAGCGGTAGCAAGCTTGCGTGTGACCACAGCAGTTCATGCCGGGGATACGATGACCTCCGGAGCGCTTGTATATCATCCCTTCCCTGCGCAAAAACACAAAAACAAAAGCGCAATAAGAAGGCATAATACATACAAAACCAACAGTGTAGCAGAAGTCGATGTATGGATATTTTCCTTGAAATAAATACGATATTTATTTAGTCATTTTCAGCAAAAAATAAAACATATTTTCTTTCAAATTAATTTGACGACTAAATTATGTTTGTGACGTCACCTGTGCTCAAGGCTCAGGTAAGGACCAATCACAGGTCAGCTTCTCAATGTCACATGACCAACAGGTGAGCTGTGATTGGTCCTTAAAGGGGAAGTCCATTCATCTATTTTGACCAGTGGCTCTTAAAGGGGCAGTCCACTTATTTAATTTGATGACTAGATTAATTTTCTTGTAAATGAAGACTTTTAAAAACATTTTGCCAATTGCTGTCGACTGAAAATGACATCACGTGCCAAAGTCACGGATAGTGACCAATCACAGCTCAGCTTCTGAATGTCACAAGACCAACAGGTGAGCTGTGATTGTTCATTATCATGAAATAACAAAAAACTGAATAACTGAAGTACTGTAAATGTAAAATAAAACAAAATGAAAACAAATAAATTAAATTAGAAAGTAAAAATGTTTAAAAAAATGAAAATACGTAAAAATATAGTAAATATAGTGATTCATTGACAACCAATAGGTCACAAAAATGGTCAATTGCTCACAATTGCTCGTAAAAACAAAAAAATTGGTCAATTTCGATTTGAAAAGGGATGCACGTTAAAACATTTTTGAAATTTGATTCATCAGTTAAGCAACAAAATAATTGACTGAATATGACAGAAAACTACAGCACAATCAATCATCAAAATAAGTGTTAATAACATATAAAAACCATGTCAATATTTAAATGCACTCATCTTAATAAATTAATAAAAATACAAAACAAAAACAATTCACAAAAGTAATAAACAATAACAAATAAATAACATATAAAATGCTTAAGCAACAACAAATCCAGCCTAAAGAATAAAATAAAAATAGAATATAAAGCGCAAAAAAAAAAAAAGATAAAAATCAGATTTATCACCGCTATCTATCAAAACCAAAAAAAAGTGCTCACAATCCTTTGGGGCCCAGGTCGTGAATGAAAGACAGCTGGCTGACGTCAATGAACTCCATCTGAGAAAAAGATGGCAGACGTCAGCTGGTAAACGTGCTTCCTAACGTAGCGATAAATAAATACGCTGGTCGAATTGACAAAAAGCGAGTGTGAACATGACTAAGTGGCGTGCCGGCAGCAGGACGGGGAACTCACAGTGTGGTGATATTTGCGGTACAAAGCCATCTTCAGCAGCTTGTTCAAGTAGTCCTCCAATTGTCTCTGGAGAAACACGCATGCAAACATGCTAATTGGGATGCTATGATTTTGCATTGCGGACCAAAAAAAACAACAACAAAAAAACAGACCCTGTCCCTACACCTGTTGTCCATTTATTATGTTCTAGTGAGTTATTTTGTAGGACAAAAAAAATCCAAGCTAATATCTGCCGATTAAATTTTGCTATGTGCACCTTGGCCACCAGGGGTCAGTAAAACGCAAAGGCATGGAACTCAGCCAATTACATCATAGCAAATTCGAAATGCGAGAGTTACCAGTTTGTTATTGTATGTCTGTCACTAGGAATAATTGCAGGGTAGCACCCACAAAAGTAATAAATGAACAAATGAATTTAACACCAGCATATGAAAGTAAAACATATTTCGTTGATCATATGAATGTTTAGTGTGCCAGAATAGATAACGGAACCACTGTCATTTTTATGCCCAATTTCGTGTGTGTACCTAATATTGTGACTTGTGAAAATGAACTTCGTGAAGCACTGAAATTTTTGATGGCGCTCTTACAATGGAAAAAAAAAATTACATTTCCACCGCATCTATGAACCCTAGTGCGCCATCTAGATGAGGCCAAAAATCTCACGAGCGCTTCACGAAGCTTCGTTTGTTCGGGAACTCGTGAACATCCGGCGTGCGGCCGTACCCTTCGGCTGGACACCTGCTCGTCCCGCACCAGATCGTCGCCTCCCCCCCTGGGCAGCGAAGGCATCTCCCTCACCTCGCTCTTCGCCACCGTCCTCCTCTTCACCGTGTGGCTGCCACGCGGGAAAAAACCCGGTGAGAATCCGGGATATTTGCTCATTCAAAGCATTGTTTGGGTGTTTGCGCAAGCAAATGCGGTCAGCGTGTAAAAACTGACAGCAGCGGGGGTGAGTCAGTCTTAAATGCAGCCAAGCGAATAGAAATGTTTTGTCCGACTGCGTGACACAGATGCAATAAAGTCAAGTCAACATCAGGAGGCGCGTGCTATTAAAAGCTTCGTGTTGTTTTTGATCTAGCGGGAAAGAGAGTTGTTGAAAAGAATCGGCACGTTTTGGCACTGGAAATACAGTAAATGTTTAGAATACAAGCAATATAAAATGGAACAAGCCAGAAGAGATTATAGGCAATCTAAACACCGAGTTTGTTATCGTGAATCAAAAGACATTCATCCAAATAGTAACTAATACTGCTTCCATATTTTAGCTCCAAAAATGTAAAATATTTAACAAATATTTGTAGGCAATTTTTTCCGATGAATGCCGGTCTTATTTCAAAGTATCGGTAGTCGCGGTAGCAGCCGATACGATCTGATATCAATGACTTCTGATATCAATACTCACGTTTTCATGAACAGAAGATAAACAGAAATGCACCCCTAATGTAGTTGGGCTTTTTTGGTTCTGTTATGCAAATGAGGTGGGCGTGGCCGACCTGCGGGACGGCAGCGGTATCCTTATGAAGGTCTTGTACGTCCTGAGCTCTCGGTGCAGCTCCAGAAAGTGCTTCTCCTTCCTTTTGACCAGCCATGTGAACTCGCCGTGCTTCATCTCAATCTTGAAGACGGCGGGCAGAGACTGCGAGGGGGCGATCGAGTAGACGTTTGGGGGTCATTTGGCGGTCATTTGGGATGGACGAATGGATGGATAGATAGATCGATACTGTAGCTAGCTAGCTAGATACTTTCTAGCTAGCTAGCTAGATGTGCTCGCTAGATACAGTAGGTAGCTCGCTAGATAGTGTTATAGCTAGCTAGCTAGGGAGATAGATAGATACTGTAGCTAGCTAGATATTTTTCTAACTAGCTTGCTAGATGTGCTTGCTGGACACAGTAGGTATATATTTAGCTAGCGTTATAGTTAGCTATCTAGATAGATAGCTAGATACATAGATAAATAGATAGATGTTATATAGATGTTATAGCTAGCTACCTAGCTAGCTAGGTAGATAGATACTGTAGCGAACTAGGTAGATATTTTTCTTACTAGCTAGCTAGATGTGCATGCTTGATACAGTAGGTAGCTAGCAAGATAGTGTTAAAGCTAGCTAGCTAGCGAGGTAGACAGATACTGCAGCTAGCTAGATATTTTTCTAACTAGCTTGCTAGATGTGCTTGCTGGACACAGTAGGTATATAGTTAGCTAGCGTTATAGTTAGCTAGCTAGCTAGATAGCTAGATACATAGATAAATAGATAGATAGGTAGATATTTTTCTAGCTAGCTAGCTAGCTAGATGTGCTTGCTAGAAACTGTAGGTAGCTAGCTAGATACTGTTATAGATATCTAGCGAGCGAACCAGCTAGCTAGCTAGATAGATAAAGAACTGAAAAATAAACACAATTGTGGGTAGTTACTATTAGGAGAGTGATATGAGCATTGCCTTATTGACGCTCCTGTGGTGCGAGAGGTTGAAGCGATCCTGCGCCGTGGTGAAGCGCTCCACCTCCAGGATGCGGGCGGTGATGGGCACGGTGGGAACGAAGACCCTGGCGCTGGCCTCCTTGAAGCCCACAGTAGCGTAGACGGCCGAAAACGGGATGCGGCAGTCCCCTGGGAGAACGGAGAGAAGGCGGTGGCAGGGGGTGCGAGGCGCGCATGTGGGAGGCCAATAGCGAGTGGGATGCTGCGCTGGACCATCTTGTCTTTCTTTCCAAGATTTTGATTTAAATTTTGTAGTGGTATCTCAAGACGGATGAAGAATTAAGTCATAAAGAAATCAAGTACTCATGTTATAAGTAGGCACTAAAAGTATTTGATTACTTAAGGTAATCGATTAGTTCAGGAAATAAGTACTAAAGTCATTTATTACTTCGGGTATTAGAGAGAGTGAAATTATTAGCAATTTGACAATGTTAGGTCTCTAAATAATTAGTCGAAAAACAACTCCAAATACAATTCCAATCAAGTGGCTGAAATTCCGCATAATTTGAGAGCCAATTATCAAAAGCAATTCATGACTAATGTGATTATCAATCAGTTTGTCGATTGCACCTCTATGATGAAATATCGGTCCTTGGTATCAGAGCAAATGTAAGCGCTTGTACTCAAGCTAAAAAAAAAAAAATCCTTCCCATGGTGTACCTAGGCAGTTCCCCTCGTTTTCCACGTCATCCTCGTCATCGAAATCCAACTCTCGGGTATCCAAGCTCTCCACCAGGTCGGCCATTTTGATTCCGTCAGCGACGGCGGCGTCCCAACTTTCGGCGTTCACCAGATCGACTTTGCTGCTGGTAGGCGGAGCCTTGGCCAGCATGCTCAGCAGCCGTTAGCGCCCGGAGCAGGGCGCGCCTGCGAAAATCCAAAACGAACGCGCAGAACGTCGGCTCGACGTTAGCGACGGGCGATTTCAAGATGAGTTCAGGTTTTTTTAAGGCGTGCTTGGCGTGACTTTTCGGCTGAACCCGAATGAGTCAGAGCGACGACATCATCGGCGAGTCGAGCGAGCTGGTGTCATCAACGTGCTAACCGACTTCCACTGTAACACATGGGCGTTACCTGGACAGTATTAGGATCTATTTACGGTGTGTGTCCACATTTTTCTGTTTGAGGAAGACACTCGTTGTGTTTAATTTTTATGGAACTGTTACACCAGTTACCATAGTCAGCTCGTGTCAGCTGAGGTTCTTACTGCATTATTGTCAATAAAAGAAGCGAGCGGGCCGAACCACCGTTCGAGTCCATCCTTGTTCACACACAGGAATATTAGTAAAACAGAGAGGATGGTGGAAATGTTATGATGTCTCCAGCTGATTCAATTAAGAGTGCTCCGATTCGAGAAGACGGAAAGGTATTCCATTTGACTATTTTTGCATATGCACAAAATTATAAACTAAATGGAACGCGTATGGTCTGCGACTTCGGATGTTTATGGCATGCTGTGTCATGATGAAATGGAAAAAATACTGCTCGGCGCACGTTACACCGGCGGTGCGTTCAATGAGTGCTCACAATGTGGGAAATCTGAAACACAGTTAATTTAATACGCAACAAATATTTAACTTTAGGATATGAACACAAGAAAATATAAAGAATTTAGGAATATGAGATCTTTCTGTTTTGCTATCGTCTTTACGTTGTTGCCAAACTGTTGGTCCGCCTTTACACTGTAACAGAAAAAATACCACCATCCGACCCTAAAATTAAGGGTTCAAAACACAGGGATTTTGACAAGTAAAAAATATGAATCAATTACTAAAATGGCCATAAATAGGATTCCATAATATCTGTGTTCACGAAAGCAGTTGTTTAGTGTATTTTTTCGATTTTGAATGATTTTTGTCCATATTTTTAATCTTTTTTTTTAATAACCGTGGAAGTAACCCACCATTCTGTTTTGGCTTTTCAAAACAATAAAATCAAACAATTTTTTGTTAAGAAAACACAACAGATATTTGCTTCATCCCAATTTCAAGTCTTATAAACAAAAATCATGTATAATATCTGCCCTTTACCTTTGTTATATCACATTTATGAATTAATGTGCAACGTTTTAGTATTTTTTTAAGAATTCTTTGGAATTTTGTGGTTCCCAGTACAGCAACAGGAAAAATGAATACTCTCAATTTTTGTGCTTTCAAAACACACGTCATGAATACTCACACCGAATACAATAATATTATAACAACAACATTCAAAATGACTTGGCTTGTTTGATATAAAACAATTCAGAATAAACGACCATCCCTGAAATTTCAAAGCGGCTCCACATGACATGAACGGAACATAAACAGTTGCTATTTTCATATTAGCTAATGATTACAAAGCACACTGTCGCCTATTACATCAAACAGTATCTCCCACTTGCTAAACCTGTTTTTTTTTTTTCCCCCCAAAACACCCTCAAAAGAAAAGCACGGAATCCAACACGCAGTCATCCGAGACGGCCTCATTTTGCCGTCACTCTGTTAGTAGAAGAAGAAAAAAAAAAAAATGTCCGACAAGTGTTTCTTTAGGACATCAATAACCTTTCAAGTATTATTTCATTTGCTGATAAAATAAACGAGGAATCATCTTTTTCCATCAAATATATCCAAACAAACGCCATTTTTAACACATGATATTCTTGGGAAAATTAGCATGAAGGAACATGGAGGATATTTCAGACTCATTGACAGGAACAAATGCGTTCAATGTTTCGGAAGGGAGGAGAAGCTTTCTGGACATTTAAAAGTTCAAATTGAGTCATTTGGTATGAGTAATCATCGGGCAATTTTAACACAAGCGTTACACGTTTGTCGGGAATGATCTTGAAAAAAATGTTTT